>NC_071092.1:49505319-49630319 GCF_027358695.1 Spea bombifrons
TCTATACATTATACAGGGGGCCGGTCACTGATTTATCTATACATTATACAGGGGGCCGGTCACTGATTTATCTATACATTATACAGGGGCCGGTCACTGATTTATCTATACATTATACAGGGGGCCGGTCACTGATTTATCTATCCATTATACAGGGGGCCGGTCACTGATTTATCTATACATTATACAGGGGGCCGGTCACTGATATAACTATACATTATACAGGGGGCCGGTCACTGATTTATCTATACATTATACAGGGGGCCGGTCACTGATATAACTATACATTATACAGGGGGCCGGTCACTGATTTATCTGTACATTATACAGGGGCCGGTCACTGATTTATCTATACATTATACAGGGGGCCGGTCACTGATTTATCTATACATTATACAGGGGGCCGGTCACTGATTTATCTATACATTATACAGGGGCCGGTCACTGATTTATCTATACATTATACAGGGGCCGGTCACTGATTTATCTATACATTATACAGGGGCCGGTCACTGATTTATCTATACATTATACAGGGGCCGGTCACTGATTTATCTATACATTATACAGGGGGCCGGTCACTGATTTATCTATACATTATACAGGGGGCCGGTCACTGATTTATCTATACATTATACAGGGGGCCGGTCACTGATTTATCTATACATTATACAGGGCCATGTCTGAGTAATACACGGTGAAGTCAGAGAAATGTCTCCTGGAAATTGTTTTATTGCATAAATCTCCGTTTCTGGCCGGAGTGACTTCATAGAAACGCGGGAGAAATAATGATGGAAAATAAACGCGATTTGTGTAAATAATATTTAAACTTCTACAAAAAATCGTGAGAAGCGGCGTCGGTTGCGTAACGAGCCTCCGGCCCTCCGGCCCCCGGAAACCGTCTCCCCCGCTCCGCGAAGCCAAAGGAGTCTCTCTGATTCGGATTTTATGACTTGGATTTTGTTGATGTTTCGGTCTCTAAATTGGACGCAAACACTTGGAGTATTTTATAAATATGAACATAACGGTAATTAAAAGAACTCAGCGAGCGGAATGAACACGAGGGGATATTTCTGGATAAATCGCTGGGATTTTGGGTGTGAAATGACGGGCGTCAGCGGCGAACGCGTAAAACATAAACTCAATCTGTCACATTCATGCTTCGTGATCGCTTCTAATTACCAGAGACCAACAACCACGGAAATGCGTTTTGGGAGGGAGTGAGCGCTAAACCTCTGCATCTTCGCTACCTCATAAGATAAGTGGAACAGCCTCCCAGCAGAGGTGGTAGATGGTAATACAGTTGGGGTATCAAACATGCATGGGATAAGACGAGACCAGCGACTGATTAAGGGTTCTTAGCCGGCCCGTATTATTTTTTCTGTATTTCAGACAGGATTTTAGGTTTATTTCACTTCTATCCTTTTCTCTCACGGACTGAAAACGGGAACTTTGTCCCCAAAAAAGAAAAAAAATGGATCCCACAGAGCTCACAATCAATAACAATAATAACGTCAGCGTGTAACGAGTCGCACGCGCGTCTTCACCATGCGCTGCATCGTTTGTGTCATTGTGCGGCTTTAACACGGTTTGGTGTCACGTTTATCCCTCTCCTGTTACACGGAGCTGACGCTCGGCTTGGATAACGACGCTCCGGCCGCGGCGCGCAGCAAACGCGATTCTACTTCACTGAGACGCGAAAGGAATGAAAACGCTTCATTTATTGTCATAAATAATAAATAATAAAGCCACCGCTGTACCTTTTCTGCGAGGAATTATGTTGGCTTTTTTTTAATGTTACTGCATTTACCTAAAAAATAAAGAAATAAAAACCGTATCGGCTGCGATGTTCAGCGTCGCCTTCTGCAAAATAAGTTATTAAAACTGGATTTTAAGAACTGAAATTATGTTAAATTTATTAAACTTTAAACTCTAATAAAAAATGGGGAAAAAATGTTAATTCAGTAGCAGTTAATTATCTCTAAAACTGATATTTTCAGGAGGGTAACTTAACCCTGTCCTCCCCTGTCTGTGAAACGCGCCTGCGTTGGGGGGGTCGCGGGAATCGCCTGCGTGTGATTGCGGTATGGCGGAGCTGACCTCGTTGGCATGGTGACTGTTTGTTAAATTTCATAAATATGTTAACGTTGCAGTAATCCGATGAGGTTTAAACACGCAGTTTGTCTGAAATATTATTTCTATCCATAGACTGGCTAGATGTGTAAATACACGGAGACGCCGCTATGTGTAACGATACACACCGTGACACAATGTTACACACACGGGAATATAACTCACACGTGTACAGACACATCCATGTGACCAATGTCAGGGAACGAGTGACACCCCCCCCCCCGTGTCCTTATCTTCATGTCTCGGACACGTGTCGTACTCCGCATTACCATCCATGTATCCTCCTTTGGTTGCTGTATTATGCAGACTTGTTGTTACAGACACGGGAACTCGTGAGAAGACACGCTAACACCCACGTGTTATTATAAATGACAGAAGCGTTTAAACACGCATGTTCAGGCACAAACACACAGGTGTTACAAACACTCAGATAACGTCACATGCTGTTCACGTGATTTTGTGCCACATGGAATGAAACAAAAATCCTGCAGGAATAGTTTGGAGTAAAGTCTCCCCGCGCCGCAGACGGCTGCTTTATCCGCTGCTTTATCCGTTGCGTTATCCGTTGCTTTATCCGTTGCAGGGTCTGTCTCGCTGGCGGGTGAACCCTACCTGGGAACTCTCTGGGTTTCACTCGGAGTCTCTGAGTAAATCTCTGCTTCCCCGGGTCTCCGGGTCACTGCGCTCGTTCTCTGGGGGTTTAGCCACGCCCACTACCCACCTTATTCCCCTCCCATAAAGCTTAATGCTCTCTGGGGATAGCCCCACCCTTGGCACAGGTAACCACACCTACATGTATGATTGGCTGTATTCCTCATTAGGCCGCTCCCCCAAAATAGCTTGGCCAGGAAGTTGCCTAGATATGGGATGAGCCCACAAGTGACGTCAAAGAGCGCGGCGTATAACACAGTCCTGGATTCTGATTGGTTGGACAAAACATATTCACAAACATCTGAAAAGTATTAGCTTCGGGGCAATTAACATGTTTCTTTAAGACATGTCTTTGTCCCGTTGCATTATTTGATTTATTTATCATATGCTGTAGCGCTGTACAACGAAATATATTGGGGTTCAGTAGAATAGCATTTTTTCTGCATAAAAATGTCAGGAGTGATAGGAGTGATTAGGATTGTAGCCGCCATTGGCTGTCATCGCATCCGGCTCCGCTGAGAATGTCTGCTCATAAAAAAAATCCCCCAAAAAAGCTTTTATTCCTAAAGTTCAATAAACATCGTATTTTATAGATAGAGATTTCATTCTACCCCAGCAGATTTTTATTACACAATTTTATGATTTCTTTAAAGTAACCTATAAACCTTTTCTTTCCCAAACAATCCTCGTATGATAAAGACGGGATTCCTCAGGGTCTGCCCCAGGGTCTCAGGGCGAATAGACACATTCTCAGGGTTTTGCCCCTAATTTTAGGGTCTTGGGAGTCAATGGACAGACTCTCAAGATTTTTACCCCAACCTCAGGGTCAATGGGCAGATTCTCAGGGTTTTGGGCCAATCTCAGAGTCTCAGGGTGAGCAGATTCTCAGAATTTTGCCCCCCAATCTCAGTGTTTCGGGGTCAATGGGCAGATTCTCGGGGGTTTTCCCCAAACTCGGGTGAATGAGTAGATTTTCAGGTCACATATTCCCTTCCGATTTCATGATATCTGAGCTTCTTGATTGGTGCTTTTCTCCCTGCTATATCACAGCTGGAATCCCTGCTTAGATACAGGTGACTTCATACAGAATATCTTTAACTTATGGTTTCCATAACAACCGTTCTCACAACCATTCAGCAACGGCCATTAGGGAGTCATCGCAACGGGGTCTGGGAAAGAAATGGAGCTCAGCGGGTGGCGGACGGTGCCATTAAAAAGAGTTTAAACTCAGCACCCACTCACCTGGGCACTCCGTGGGCACTCTGTGGGCACTCTCACCGCCATGCGCCCGTGCTAAACATGGGGATCAGTGAATAGATCATTTGTAAGAGATTGTGACACAGATTTTATTTACTTATGATCGTGTTTACGGCCCCGTTTCCTCGTTGAATAGCTGTCCGCGGGGCCGCTCTCTGCTGCGTTACTTTGTTACCCGGCGCCTCGTCTGTTACATTGTTCTCGATTCGAATCTCTGCGGGGATTTACCTCGTGTGGCCGCGTCCCGCTCATCGCCGGATCCCCCCCCGAAAACCTTGAATTAATTGCAAATGTGATGTCATCCAAAATCAGGTTATTTCCCAATCCAAGTAACTTTCCACAAAAATACAAAACGGAGGAGATCTCAGGGGGGGCCGGCCTTTAACTTCAATCAAATCAAACAATTCACACAAAATCTGCTGATAAAAGGGGGGAAAGAGGGCGCAGAGACATCATTTACACCTCTCGCAGATTGGGGCGAGACGCACGAGAGCAGCTACATTTACAGCGGATAGAATGACGGACGTTTATTACCAACACAGGGGCGAGAGCGAGAGAACGAGCGAGTGAATGAATGAAGGGAGAGAAGGAGAGCCTGAGAGAGAACGTATGGGATGGTGGGAGAGTTGGAGAAGGTTATGGCGAGGCAGTGGGGCGTATTCACTAAACAGCAGGTGGTTTGATCATAGTTGAAACATTTTATCCTGCAGAAATTAATTATTTTGGCGGGACAGCGGAGACGTTTGGGCGGAATGTCAGCGATACGCATTTTATACGAAGATCTCCATCAACCTCTCATCCATCTCTCTCTTCTGCCGTCTTCACTCGGTTAGATTTCGAAAACATTTCTTGATTTATTTCTATGACGTCATAGAAAAGCTCAGCCTTTATCTCGCTTCAGCATAATCTCGATTCCCGCGAGGACGGCCGAAAACGCTCATTTTTTTTTTTCTGAACTGTTTTTTCCTTTAGATCTCCTTGGATTCCCCGCCGCGGATCATTTAACTTCATAAATCGCTTCTATCTGCAGAACTTGCAAGCCGTTTAAAGGTTACCGTGACGGGAAATGTCAGTCTGCGGCCAGACGTATAGCTTTTGGGGAAGGAACTTAAAAGATGAATAACATAAAGAAATGGGAGTTTTCAGATATAGTGGTGGCTGCCATGAAAAAGCCCTTGCACATATTCTATAAATTGTAGAAAATGACACTTTCTGCCCCAAAAAAAAGAATGAGTTTTGGGTCATAGTTTCTGCCTCCACTTACATCACATTATTATTATTATGGCAAACAATGTTTCGGGGAAAAATAGAATATGAACCCGCCGGCAGATCGGCCCCATCCGGCCCCCATGTAGTCGCCCGTTTCACCTGCTGTAAAGACTCAAACCTTAATCAGTCGTTGGTCTCGTCTTAGATTCAGGAGCCGTATGTCTATCCCATGCATGTTTAATACCCTCACTGTATTACCCTCTACCACTTCTGCTGGGAGGCTGCTCCACTTATTTACCACCCTCTCAGTAAAGTAAAACTTCCTTCCATCTCAGCCTCTGATCCTCTACTGTTAGGTTAGGGCCTCTTGTTGTAACTTTTCTCCTTTGAAGGTTCTATGTTATGTATTATTATGGTTATTAACACTCGGAGCCCCTGAGCGGAGTTAGGTCTCTGACAGGCTCATTAGGATGAACGGATATCAGGACAGTTAATGTCGAACCCCCGCGGTTTATCTGTGAATATTTATGAAATATATTCACTAAAAGCCAAAATGAGATTTCGATATTTAATATCAAACTATTTGCCTAAAATGAGAAATCGATGTTCAGAATCTGGCCTTTTGCCCGTCGGGTCCGCGTGGAGCTTCGGCCTATGGGTGCCAGGGGCTGGTTTCCCGCGGACAGACTTCATGGAACTTGGGGAATAAAATGTTGCCGCCAGATCGCCGCTTGCTTCATTTTCCAGTTTAATGAAGATGTTGGAGATCGGCGCGCTGACCCCGGTGACAGATAATTGCCTCTTTACCTCAGATTTCCTTTACCCCCTCGCTATTTTTTCCTATTAAAAGTGATGAAGCTTCTCATAACATATGTAATATATAGTATAATGAAGAAATTTCCGAGCCCAGAAATTATAGGCCTGAACACCTAATATCCGCACTGGGAAGGCTATTTCAAGAATTGCTAAGGTACGTGATTCGGGGAAATTGCTTTGTCCAACGATATCATTAGCGGGAGCTGCTGCCGCGTTTTACAAGAACTTTCCGAGTAAATTAAAATACAATGGAATAAGGTCATTGCGCTTCTGGTAGAGCTGACCGCGCCGGCCCTACAAGGGACAGAAGGGCCGGAAACTCCATCTCTCTCGGGTAACTGGGGCCCGATCACCTAAAATGTCTCGTCTTCGTAGTCAGACCTGCGGACCCAGGGTGAGTTGAGCTTCGGTCATGCGCAGCTCAGAGCATTAGCCCTCGAGATCTGCCTCATCCGCGTTTCATTTCTATTCTGTAGATCGACAAATATCTGACCTTGTCCTTCTCGAGAAATGATAGAATTTCCCAAAATTCTTTAAAAAAAAAGAAAAGACCTAAAACATCCTCTTTTGCCTTCATTTTCAGACATATGCGAGGACCCGATGGTTGAGGCCATGTGCAGCTCAGAGCGTTAGCCACGGAGGTCTGTCTTTCCTTTGGGTCGACAAATGTCTGCTCAGAGGCACCTGCTGACCGTCTCTTCCATCCCACCAGGTCCGGCCGTCAGACGTCTCCAGAAATGATCGAATTTCTAAAATTCCTTAAAAAAATACAGACCTAAAACCTGAGGGATTTGGATTTTTGGCTTCATCGGTAATAACCATTACATCACAAATCACTTCTTGTAATTTTGGGGGGTGATGTCACCGCAGGGGACGCCATTTGTGAGATAATTAAGGAGCAAATTTGTGGTTGTCAATTAGGGCTCACAGGAGGTAATTACGGTTCTACATCACTTGTTATAATATCTGGTGTCAGTCTCTCTCTCGCTCTCTCTCTCTCTCTCTCTCTCTCTCTCTCGCTCCTTTTACTTAATTGCTGCTCCTCTGACGATGGCGAATCTGAATTTTACTTTATTACTGACCCTTCAGATGAATATCTGACCCACGACTGGTAATTTTGTATCTCGTTCGGATCGGGACGCGGAAACCTCGCTTGGCTTTTTGATCAGGAACATCCGGGCTTTTATTATTTTTTTCCATTTCGGGCAGAAACGGCGCACTAATAGGAAACAGCGCCGGGAAGCAGAGAAATTGATTAGTGCAACGAGCTAGAAGCAAATATCTGCTGATTTATGAATAACCAGCAGTCACAAGTACAAAACCACAAGTCAATAACGTAGCCATTACTCCAAACAATAAGCCATTGACTCGGTTAGCTCACCCCAGGGATCCTGAGCTAGTTTTCCGACTTTTTGCTAATGATGTGCCCTGGTGAATTAATTATGTTGTAATCACTGATGGTGAGAACATTAGCCGGCTGCCATAACATTCCCGATCCACGGCAGCCCATTAACTGCCATTTAATACTCCGTCCAAAAGGTTGTGGGGGCGAGGAGATTACTCTCTCCGGAACGTGCAAAGGAATGGCACGAAAAACGGGGGGTATTTATTTTATACCCCGGAGATTAACAACAAAAAAGGGGAGCAGGCGGCTGGAAGAGATCTATGAGAAACACAGCGCCATCCGGCCCCCGTCTAGTCGCCAGTTTCTCCTGCTCTTAATCAGTCGTTGGTCTCGTCTTAGATTCAGGAGCCGTATGTCTATCCCGCGCATGTTTAATCCCCTCACTGTATTACCCTCTACCACTTCTGCTGGGAGGCTGTTCCACTTATCTACCACCCTCCTGGTAGAATAAACCTCCCTTACATCCCAAGTAATTGAATACAGGAAGCTGGTGTAATAACGAGCATGCTTCAAAGGTTCCTCTCAAGCAAGCAATTAGAATTCAGTAAATAGCATCGTGTATATCACAGAGTAACATGGGAGATCTGAGAGAGAGAGCGAGAGAGAGAGAGAATTATCTCCATTTCTTGTCTTCTAAGATAATCATGTACCAAACGGTAAGACTTGTACCGTAGGCCGTAGCCCCATCGTAGCCCCCATTGTAGCCCCCACCGTACCCCCATCGAGTGATTGTCTCCACACTTGTTACAATGTAAAATGTATTTTCCTTTATGAATGTATGAATATATTGGGAAGCGTGTGCCGTTATTGTTCCCATTTCACATGAGATTTAAGGAAAATCTTGCAGGTTTTATAATAATTTAAGTAACTGGTTAACCCCGCGAGCGTTTCACTTAATGGGGAGGAATAATCCTGCAGATCCTGAGAACAGAAAGTAAAGATGGCCGCTCCCATGTGATGCACGTAAGGGGAGTTCTATTAAAAATGTATTGCTTATTATCATGTCTCCATCATTTAACATACGTGTTTAGAGTGATAAAGTGAACAATCGGCTTGAAATACAGATTATCCAAATAGTTTTTTGAAGACTTTGCGCGTTCAGCTTTCACCGCCTCGTCCAGGTTAGAAACGCAGCGTGAAAAGAAAGCAATAATGAGATTTGGGTGGAAAAAAACAATAATTAACACTTTCAAAGTTTACCATTGTACACAACCTGCCCGCAAACCTGAAATAATGCGAAGTATTTGAGATAATTACCCCAGCGCGGGTCACGCGGCAAATCACAGGGAGTTTGGTGTTTGCCGTACCCTGTGATTTGCGCGATTCCATCAAAGACTGTTTTTAATGCTAGTTGTCAAGTGAATTAATAATTTTAAAAAAATATGAAAGATGCCCCAGTCATCCTGCCTCGGGAAAATCTCTTTCACAAAAGCCTGACGAGGCGGCATTTTCCCCTTTTCAGCGACTGATGTTGAGAATCAAAGAAATCACCAGTTTTGTATCTTTGCCAAATATTCGCCGTGTGCGTTGGGCACCTAAAGTACCCACCATATGACAATATAAAATAATAACACTAATAATAACAACAACAATAAAATAATAATAATAATAATAATATAATAACAATATAAAATAATAATATAATAATATAAAATTATAACAACACTAATAATAATAATATAATAATATAAAATAATAATATAATACTATAATAATATAAAATAATAACAATAAAATAATAATAATAATATAATAACAATATAAAATAATAACAATAAAATAATAATAATATAATAACAATATAAAATAATAATATAATACTATAAAATAATAACAACACTAATAATAATAATATAATAACAATATAAAATAATAATATAATACTATAATAATATAAAATAATAATATAATAACAATATAAAATAATAATATAATAATATAAAATAATAACAACAATAATAATACATTAAGAATTATAATCTAATAATAATGTAAAATAATAATATAATAACAATAATAATATAATGACAATATAAAATAACAACAATAACAATAATACAATAATAATTATTATTATATAACATTTTTAGAATAACAAAATAATTGAGAATTTAATGCAAACAGAATTTCAATTAAAAAAAAACCAATAATATTAAATCTCTATTCATTATCCAATTTAATTTATTTAAGTGAAGGATTCTATTATTAAAAAAAGAATATTAAATCTAAAGAAAATGAAGACTCGGAGCGTTCAGAGCGCACTTGCTTTCTCGAGAAGAATATAGCGGATTTTTCCTAACAGTTGGAAGTCAGTAATTAGGAGGCTTTCACTATTAAAACGTAATTAACGGCTGATTTTGTTATTTTGTTTGTTTTTTGGGGTTTTTTTTTTTTAGAAATAAAACAATATCATAAAGAGATTTTTTTCTGTTATGTTCTTTTATGTCATTAGAAAGAGGCGTTGGGACTCAGCCGGATGTCGTGATTATTAAACGTTGTTTTATTAACATTAATCAGGAAAGGCTCAGGTCGGAGGACCTGGAATCAGACGCCAAACTCGGCCGCGCATGCTTTCAGAATGAGTTACAAAACTCGGAACGGGGAACTCAAAAGTGTTTTAGTAAAACTGATTCCCGCCTCGCGATTACAAATATTTCCATTCTTATTCTACAGGGGGGTTGAGCATTTTTCTAGAACTTTTTCTAATAAGCGTCCCGCCTCAGGCCGAGCATCGCAGCTCCAATGTAATTGTTCTCAACAATTAGAACATTTGTAGAGTGAAATATCATTATTTATGCAAAAAATGGAACGTTGGATTAGAAACATGTGACCAAAACCAGAGTTTGAATTTCCAAAAGAGATCGACGTAAAAGTTCTAATTTTCTTAGAAGATTCAGGCGGAACTTTAGTTTGCGAATGAATGGCTGCTGAAATGTTTGTGGACGCGGCCGTCATTCGTGGCCAAAATACATTAAACTCCCCTGAGGTTACGTTAGAATAATCACAGACATGGCCAGCAACGGCCATCGTGAACCCGCCGGCAGATCGGCCCCATTCGGCCCCCGTCTAGTCGCCTGTTTCTCCTGCTGTAAAGACTCAAACCTTAATCAGTCGTTGGCCTCGTCTTAGATTCAGGAGCCGTATGTCTATCCCATGCATGTTTAATACCCTCACTGTATTACCCTCTACCGCTTCTGCTGGGAGGCTGTTCCTCTTATCTTTGTTGATGTCTTGTTGATGTCTTGAAAAATATCTAGATCCTCAGTTAGGAATCTCTGTGTTGTTGGGGTTTATTTTTTTTAGTTCTCCATTAACAATGTTTTTAACATTTTTAGTAAATAGGGAAAACCCTAAGGCGCCAAACCGTCCTCCCATTTTCTCTTTTTTTCACTCTGTTTTTAGAGTACAGCCCAGCCGAGGTCGGCTTTTATTCTCCGCGAGCGTGAACGATTATTTTTAGAAAAGTGTAGAAATTGCGGTGAAAACGCGGCGGGAAGGAGTTAGTTAGAATGCGTTCTGGGTCCATTCACAAACCCGTGTTAACGGTAACGCACCAGAGGTTTAATCAAATGAATGATTCATTCCGCGGCTCCGCCGGCTCTGCGAACGAGATGAAATCTCCGTAAAGATGACCCCGGGGCATCGGCTCTGCCGAGCGTCTTGTCATCTGGATTCCTATTAGTCACAATCTGCTTAGTGATAGTTCGGTGACACCAGAAACATCAGAATACAGGTTTTTTTACGCTTGATACGCGAGTCGATCGGCGATAGAAGCCCAACTTTGAAATTCAGCGAAACAGCCGTAAAGTTTAATGATGCGTTTCGCAGACAGACTGACAAATCCCAGATACAAAGTATCGATTGAGCAAAAATGTGGTTAGGGACGCGGCGCGCTCCGTGTCACCCCGGCAGCAGAAATCACGCAAAATAGATTTTTTAAACGAGTGGTAATAGCCAGACGCGAAGCGCATCGACTAAACCGTGCGGCAGGTAAATAAAAAAATGATAAAAAATAATAATAATAATAGTAACCGAAATGTAAATACGATTATCGCCAAATACGACGCTTTATTCCAAAGTTTTTCCCCCTTAATGTGTTTTTCTGTCAAACGAATAAAGTTTGAGGGCCGCGGAATCTTGCGGGACGGCTGCCTGCGCATGGTGAAGGATTTCCCTTCCTCCTTGCGCACAAAATGGCCCTAAAGGGGCTTCCCGCCGAGCCGCGCAGGGCTCTGGTTTCTAAGTAACCGAGTAATAGCCGGAGATCTATGATATGCTTTAAAGAATCAAATAATAATAACAATAAAACGCAATTAAGAGACGTCTGCAAATTAATTCGCCATTAAAAAGCCGGCGTATAAATATTGAACAAATTGTTGGTTTAAAGACGGCCCCCGGGGCGCAGGTTCTCGAACTCGCAGTTAACCCTTCGCAAACACGCATCGTGCCGGCAGCCCCGTGTGTGCCGGGCCACCATACGCCGGTAACGGATCGCATGCAATGCATTATGGGTACACGCAAAGGCTAGCACTAAACCAAGGCCGGATTAAGGAATTTGGGCCCCTGGGGCCGGAAAAGGGCCCTTCTTTCACCCAACAGGACAACTGGCATAAAATATAATGTGGGGCAGAACGTAATATTACAGAAACCCCACAGCACTGGGGTGGAAAAAATCTGGGCCCTTGAGTTGCTGGCAGCTATTTCCTTGTTGTCTGGGGCTGCCGGCCTCTCCCTGCGCAGCTCTGACTGGAAACAAAATGGAGGGAAAGGAAAGGGAGGGCAGGGAAGTAAGGGAAGGAGAAACAGGATGAACAGCCAATCAGAGTGCACTCTGTGCCCTAAACCCCTCCCACACTTCCTGTCTGTGCTTTATAAAGTATTTGAGAGCAAAAGGCCGCTGACAGGATGTCTCTGCTGAGTATTCCCTTGGTTGCTATGGTGATAAGAGCACCTTGCATGGCTGCGCTGGATTAATTTTTTGTAAATTTAAGGGCAATTTTAGGGCAAAATACATAAATGGATTAAATAAAAGGACGGGAGGGAAATTTATTCCACAGGATAAGAAAAATCTAACACAAGAGGGTCAGAGACTGACATGGAATGGATGGAAGTTTTACTTCACTGAGGGGGTGGTAGATAAGTGGAACAGCCTCCCAGCAGAAGTGGTAGAGGGTAATACAGTGAGGGGATTAAACATGCATGGGATAGGGATATGAGTGATGGAGTTGCAGTTAATAATTATTTCTTCATATTATTCAAAAAGTCGATACACTTAAAATTCTTCTCTGCGTTCGTCCCGACTCCCCCCCCGCCGCTCATTTGCATGAAAATATCAAATTTTATATTAAATTTGCATAAAACAAGATGCAAATCGGTGAGTTTCCCCCGGAACAGATTTCCGCCCCGGCTTTCCATTTCCATCTGTTGTTATGTGTTCATTTCTTTTAATATCAGTAGATATATATATCGCCGTCATACTCCGCAGCGCTGTACAATGTGTTATTATTATTTATATATCGCCGTCATACTCCGCAGCGCTGTACAATGTGTTATTATTATTATTTATATATCGCCGTCATACTCCGCAGCGCTGTACAATGTGTTATTATTATTATTTATATATCACCGTCATACTCCGCAGCGCTGTACAATGTGTGTTATTATTATTTATATATCGCCGTCATACTCCGCAGCGCTGTACAATGTGTTATTATTATTATTTATATATCGCCGTCATACTCCGCAGCGCTGTACAATGTGTTATTATTATTATTTATATATCACCGTCATACTCCGCAGCGCTGTACAATGTGTGTTATTATTATTATTTATATATCGCCGTCATACTCCGCAGCGCTGTACAATGTGTGTTATTATTATTTATATATCGCCGTCATACTCCGCAGCGCTGTACAATGTGTGTTATTATTATTTATATATCGCCGTCATACTCCGCACCGCTGTACAATGTGTGTTACTATTATTTATATATCGCCGTCATACTCCGCAGCGCTGTACAATGTGTGTTATTATTATTATTTATATATCGCCGTCATACTCCGCAGCGCTGTACAATGTGTGTTATTATTATTATTTATATATCGCCGTCATACTCCGCAGTGCTGTACAATGTGTGTTATTATTATTATTTATATATCACCGTCATACTCCGCAGCGCTGTACAGTGTGTGTTATTATTATTTATATATCACCGTCATACTCCGCAGCGCTGTACAATGTGTGTTATTATTATTTATATATCGCCGTCATACTCCGCAGCGCTGTACAATGTGTGTTATTATTATTTATATATCGCCGTCATACTCCGCAGCTCTGTACAATGTGTTATTATTATTATTTATATATCGCCGTCATACTCCGCAGCGCTGTACAATGTGTGTTATTATTTATATATCGCCGTCATACTCCGCAGCGCTGTACAATGTGTGTTATTATTATTTATATATCGCTGTCATACTCCGCAGCGCTGTACAATGTGTTATTATTATTTATATATCGCCGTCATACTCCGCAGCGCTGTACAATGTGTTATTATTATTATTTATATATCGCCGTCATACTCCGCAGCGATGTACAATGTGTGTTATTATTATTTATATATCGCCGTCATACTCCGCAGCGCTGTACAATGTGTTGTTATTATTATTTATATATCGCCGTCATACTCCGCAGCGCTGTACAATGTGTGTTATTATTATTTATATATCGCCGTCATACTCCGCAGCGCTGTACAATGTGTGTTATTATTATTTATATATCGCCGTCATACTCCGCAGCGCTGTACAATGTGTGTTATTATTATTTATATATCGCCGTCATACTCCGCAGCGCTGTACAATGTGTGTTATTATTATTTATATATCGCCGTCATACTCCGCAGCGCTGTACAATGTGTTATTATTATTTATATATCGCTGTCATACTCCGCAGCGCTGTACAATGTGTTATTATTATTTATATATCGCAGTCATACTCCGCAGTGCTGTACAATGTGTTATTATTATTTATATATCGCCGTCATACTCCGCAGCGCTGTACAATGTGTTATTATTATTTATATATCGCTGTCATACTCCGCAGCGCTGTACAATGTGTTATTATTATTTATATATCGCCGTCATACTCCGCAGCGCTGTACAATGTGTGTTATTATTATTTATATATCGCCGTCATACTCCGCAGCGCTGTACAATGTGTGTTATTATTATTTATATATCGCCGTCATACTCCGCAGCGCTGTACAATGTGTTATTATTATTATTTATATATCGCCGTCATACTCCGCAGTGCTGTACAATGTGTTATTATTATTATTTATATATCGCCGTCATACTCCGCAGCGCTGTACAATGTGTTATTATTATTTATATATCGCTGTCATACTCCGCAGCGCTGTACAATGTGTGTTATTATTATTATTTATATATCGCCGTCATACTCCGCAGCGCTGTACAATGTGTTATTATTATTTATATATCGCCGTCATACTCCGCAGCGCTGTACAATGTGTGTTATTATTTATATATCGCCGTCATACTCCGCAGCGCTGTACAATGTGTTATTATTATTATTTATATATCGCCGTCATACTCCGCAGCGCTGTACAATGTGTTATTATTATTTATATATCGCTGTCATACTCCGCAGCGCTGTACAATGTGTGTTATTATTATTATTTATATATCGCCGTCATACTCCGCAGCGCTGTACAATGTGTTATTATTATTTATATATCGCCGTCATACTCCGCAGCGCTGTACAATGTGTGTTATTATTATTTATATATCGCCGTCATACTCTGCAGCGCTGTACAATGTGTGTTATTATTATTTATATATCACCGTCATACTCCGCAGCGCTGTACAATGTGTTATTATTATTATTATTTATATATCGCCGTCATACTCCGCAGTGCTGTACAATGTGTGTTATTATTATTTATATATCGCCATCATACTCCGCAGCGCTGTACAATGTGTGTTATTATCATTTATATATCGCCATCATACTCCGCAGCGCTGTACAATGTGTTATTATTATTATTTATATATCGCCGTCATACTCCGCAGCGCTGTACAATGTGTGTTATTATTATTTATATATCGCCGTCATACTCTGCAGCGCTGTACAATGTGTGTTATTATTATTATTTATATATCGCCGTCATACTCCGCAGCGCTGTACAATGTGTTATTATTATTTATATATCGCCGTCATACTCCGCAGCGCTGTACAATGTGTGTTATTATTATTTATATATCGCCGTCATACTCCGCAGCGCTGTACAATGTGTGTTATTATTATTTATATATCGCTGTCATACTCCGCAGCGCTGTACAATGTGTTATTATTATTATTTATATATCGCCGTCATACTCCGCAGCGCTGTACAATGTGTGTTATTATTATTTATATATCGCCGTCATACTCCGCAGCGCTGTACAATGTGTGTTATTATTATTTATATATCGCCGTCATACTCCGCAGCGCTGTACAATGTGTTATTATTATTTATATATCGCTGTCATACTCCGCAGCGCTGTACAATGTGTTATTATTATTATTTATATATCGCCGTCATACTCCACAGCGCTGTACAATGTGTTATTATTATTATTTATATATCGCCGTCATACTCCGCAGCGCTGTACAATGTGTTATTATTATTATTTATATATCGCTGTCATACTCCGCAGCGCTGTTGCTCTCTGCGCTCCTTTGGTAATGTATCAAACTTTTATTTAAACAGAAGTCCCGAGGGCCGGTTCTGGATTGCTTCACGCGGCTCAGACACTCCAGTCTCGAGTAGGTGGTTTCCTCATTAAGTTCAGACACTCAGAGCGAACAAAAGCCGGCGAGATTTCCAGAAGATGTCTCTTGAAGGGGGGGTCAGAGACAGGTGTCACAAACGAGACCGTAACAAGATGTCTGAAGTGAGTGCAGAAGACGCGGAGTGCGGTACTCGGGCGGCTCGGAGCAGCTGCCGGCCCGGCGCTCAATCATTTCGTTACAGAAGTGCTGCTCGCTCGCAGGCCACGGATAATAAAGCGGCCTTCCTGCTTTTAATGAGATCTCCGGCGAAAGCCGCGAG
Organism: Spea bombifrons; assembly: GCF_027358695.1. Taxonomy (NCBI): domain Eukaryota; kingdom Metazoa; phylum Chordata; class Amphibia; order Anura; family Pelobatidae; genus Spea; species Spea bombifrons. Next base: position 49,521,903 of record NC_071092.1, read on the forward strand.
TCACCGCACTCCGCTGTTTGTACGGACGATGATTTATCGCGCGCCTTCCGACAGCTCGGATTTAAACTCGCGCTCAGGTGTTTAAAACACATTTTTGGAAATTACAGGGAGAGCAGAACGGAGAAATAAAGCAGATTCCCGGCGTTACAGAACACGGGAATAAATGACTTTTTTCTGCGTCGGGTCAGGTGACCTGTCACACTGTATAAAGCTATTTATTGCCCCAAAACCCATAGCGGGCGACCCCTTCCTACCCTTTTAAAGGAGAATTTGTTAAAGGGGTGCGATGTTTGTTAAATTAATTTCATTACTAAAAGTTCTGATAAAATGAAACAAATTGTCGCTTTGTGCCGTCGGTTTCCGTGACACTCAGAGGCGGCTTTTTCCACCAACTCGTCTCCAACTTTCCTCCAGAAATGTTTTAGTAAATAAACCGAGACGTTAAAAAGAACTGCATATCATAACGGGAGAAATGGGCGACTAGACGGGGGCCGGATGGGGCCGATCTGCCAGCAGGTTCTGGGTTTCTATGTAATCGATTTTACCGCATCAGCCAGCAGGCCACTCATTGTATAAAACACTCTTTCTTGGGAAAAATTATTATTGTTGCCCAAACATCATAAAAGCCATTTTTTACGTAGAGGTCGGCTTCGTCTCCCGTTTTCCGCCTTTTTTCTGCTGTTTTTTGGCAGAAAAAGAGAAAAGAATCATCTCAAGAAAAGCAGAACAATAATATGTAAAAATCCAGGGCTTTGGGTGAGAATTTCTGCAAAAAATGTTCAGGTAATTACAAAATGTTTCAAAAATGTACACAAAATTTAAAAAACTTACTTTAAAGCCCCAGATTTACTAAATTTCATCTACTGTAAAATAGGATGAAAAACCTTTATAATCTCAGATTGAAAGCCCACCGGTCTGAATTCTCCGCTCACGTTGTACCCCTGTCCAAGGGTAAGTAGCCTTTTTATGCCCCCTCCGGCAGACCCCCCCCCAATCTTCCCAGGTATTATTTTATCTCCGTAAGTGTAAAAAAGGTGTAAAAATAATAATCAGTGAGAATTTTCCGCCGGGTGTTTTTATCCCGAAGCAAAGTTCTCACGCGTCGAATAAAAAAACGAGAGAACGAAAAATTCAAATTTCCACTTTATTTTCTAAAAACTCTAAACGCACTCGGTGATAAAAAAGGTGCGAACGGCTTTCACCAGGATCGCTCCGACTCCGAAAATCTGACACAATAATGCGCGGCGTTGTACATCGCTGTGGAATATGTCGGCGCTATACATAGCAGTCCTTTCCGTATCTTGAAACCATTCGGGTCCCATTCAGTTCACTCGCAGATAGAGACACATGCGCGGTGGCCGCGCCGGAATCCCGATGTCAGGGGGCACGAGGCGAGGGGATTGCTGAGATGATCCCCGGCAGGTGGCCGCCGACAGCTGAGGAGGGGTCTGTCTTGTTCTGCACCGGCAGCGTGACACGTTCCCCGGGCTGGGGGGGCAAATTACACCAGTAAATTTATTCAAAGGGCATCCGACGTCCTCATTAATAGTGATTGAGGGCATTTAAACATGCGCGGGATAGGCATACGGCTCCTGAATTTAGATAAGTGGAACAGCCTCCCAGCAGAAGTGGTAGAGGGTAATACAGTGAGGGTATTAAACATGCATGGGATAGACATACGGCTCCTGAATCTAAGACGAGACCAACAACTGATTAAGGTTTGAGTCGTTACAGCAGGAGAAGCAGGCGACTAGACGGGGGCCGCTGGGGGCCGATCTGCTGGCAGAGTCTCGGTTTCTGTGTTTGATGCCCGGCTCTAATCTGGAGGGCAGGAGGAAGAATTTGATGGCACGATATAATAATAAATATATAATATATAAATAATAATAAAGGGGGCAACGCAATAAAACTGTAAATCAGTCGGTTTCAGAGAGGGTCGCAGCGTTAGTACCCCTGGTTTTATGACTTGTTGGATGGGGGCATCCGCTGGCAAATCCAAAAACTAATTTATCCCAAATTCATATCAAAAAAGGGGGAAAACTGACATCTCGGGAGAACGCCTCGTACAAATGACTTATATGCACTGTGACCCCCCCCCCCCCCCGGTCGCCGTCAGACCCTCCATCCTGAACGGGGTAAAGAAGGGAAATTGGCACCAGGGGTGCAAACAGCGTCTCATCACGGGGCGCTCTGGTTCTTGTACTGCTTGGACGTTACGTGACAATGACTTATATAGCACCGGCATATACCGTAGCGCTGTTACAATGCAGGGGTGAACATGAATTAACAATAAGAGAAGAGGGCCATAGGAGCTTACAATCTAGAAGGAGTCTGAGGGGGAAGAGACAGGGAGAGGAGCTGCTTGGGTGAGGACGGTCTGGAAAGTGGACATTAGAGCGCCCGTAAGCGATCGGGGTAAAAGAGAGACACGGGCAGAGCGAGGGGGGCAGTTAGGAGTATTGGGGGGTGGGGGGGCGCAGGTCCATCCAGTCCCAGCTATCCTACGATTTCATTTTGGGACCAAAAAAAGCAAAAATATTCCGTGACGAGCTGACCTCAAAGGGTTAATTTTTTAATTAGAAATGCATTTTATTTTCTTCATCAAGTTCCAGGAAACTTCTGGCCAAAGAAAGGTTTTTACTGCTTTTTATTATCCGGCTGATTTATCTGACGCTAAGAATGCTTTATACTTTATCTCTTCTATCGGAATCATTTAGAACATTCCAGAATTATGGAACAATTTGCTTCAAAAAGGGCTCGTATTGATCCATTTTTACTCGTTCCGCTACCTTTTTGCGTGTGGGTTCCAGAACTGGCATTTTATTTATCGTCAGAAACCCCAAATCCTCAGAATACTGAATTGGAGTGATATCGGGGGAGGGGGGCTTTATACCAAAGCAACCCCCAAAAAGTTGGCCGCGCTGCGCATGTTCCACCCGCTGCCTCCTGGCCGCACAGCGCATGTTCCACCCGCTGCCTCCTGGCCGCGCTGCGCATGTTCCACCCGCTGCCTCCTGGCCGCGCTGCGCATGTTCCACCCGCTGCCTCCTGGCCGCGCTGCGCATGTTCCACCCGCTGCCTCCTGGCCGGGCTGCCCACGTTCCACCTGCTGTTTTATTGCAGGATCTGATGGCATCTGTCTGTCGAATGGACGGACACTTTTGGGGGTCCGGGAAGGTGTTCTGGTGGGCTCAGACCGCGTCTTCTTGCTGCGTTTTGCTGTTCGCACCTCGTTCCCGGCTGCTGTTTCTGTTCATTAAAGCGTCTGCGGAGAGCGAGTTCGGAGAGCTGGACCCCGACACTCAGAGAGGTCTCGGCGATGATCTCTACGGCGTTTCCCAAACGTTTCTCCGTAAGCGCCTCGCGCCTCTTAATCCGGGAGCCGGTACCCCGCCGGCTTCCTCCGCTGCCTGTGTATCATGTGAAGAAACGCTCGCCCCGGGGTCCCTTTCATCTGTTGTTGTTGCCAGCGTGAGGCCATTAACGCTACTTTCTGCCTTCGGGGTCTTATAGACTAAACGCCTTTCATGGAAGCCTCCGCCGCTCTCTCCGCCAGGATTCTGCTCAGCTAAACGTTAACATCGTGTGCGCGATACATTCCGGTCCACAAGAGAATAGCACGTCGAAGGAGCTGTCCGACACCGGCCCGAAGGAGCTGTCCGACACCGGCCCGAAGGAGCTGTCCGACACGAGCCGCTCCGGGTTTACCAGATCCGTACCCACCTGCGACGCGGGGCGAGGGATATAAAACCTTTCCCGGTGCTCCTGCGCTTCGATTTATTGCCTTTCGGGGCAGCCCCCCCCCCCGGTAATCCCTCAGCCCTGACGCGGGGCTGTTCTGCTCTGTGTGGGGGGCTCCGGGGCAGAAAGCAGACTCCATTAAATGCATTATGGGATCAACACCACAGACAGCTACGGCAAGTGGGAGCCTCGCGCAGGAACGCGGGGGGGGGAGTATTTTCTGTTGTATAAACCCAGAGTTACCTGCTTTTTACTGACTCTCATCTAACCCCGGACTCTGTGGCCTCGAACCCCCCTGGCAGAACCCTGGACTCTGAATGATTTCATGGGATAGACATACGGCTCCTGAATCTAAGACGAGACCAACGACTGATTAAGTTATGAGTCTTTACAGCAGGAGAGACGGGCGACTAGACGGGGGCCGGATGGGGCCGATCCCGAGTGGAAACACTTTGGCCCTAGGGGCCCCTGCGATGTATATCTGGCCATGAGGATCATGTATTGAGACTGATGGAATCGTTTGTATCGCATGCTGGATGGAGCGCGGATGTTAACGGTAAGAGACGACCCGCTCCGGCACACGGCTCCGATATACCGCGCTTTCTGCATGCCATGCGTAACACGGACTTCTGCACCGCATGTTTCTCCGGAGCGTTAAATCCGCAGCTGCCGGCGCGGCTCCAAATCATAACAAACTCCAACATTTTCATCTTTTTAGGCAGAAAAAACCCGACACGTTCACATAACACGTCCAGCGCCGGCCCCCCAATCCCCCTTTAATCTTCCCCAGTGTCCTCGGCAGATCCGCGGGATGAACGGCGCGATCGTAAATCAGCGGATTAACTTCTCAGGACCGATGAAAGCGCGGCCCGCGAATAAACAGCGCGCCCGGCGAGTATCTAACGCAAATGAATGCCATAAATCAGAAACGGCCCCCGACGATTCCCCCAAACCCGCAGCCGGCTTTGGAAACCTCGCAGAATGAAGGTCGGTTTTGTTGAATAATCTCGCGGATTAGGCCGAGGATTTCTAATTCAAACAATCTGTTTAGAATCATTCGGGGTTATTTTTTTTTTACATGTTTTTTTTTTCTTTTCCAAAAAAGAAAATTCTATTGGATAAACATATTTTACTTATTAGTCATTTTTAACTAGAATTCTGGGTTTTTTTCCATTTTTTTTTCTTTCTCTAAAGCAAATATGTCTTAGATTTGCGGTCCGCATCACACCGGGAATGGAAATGTATTAGCAGGCGGGTGTCAGCCCGGAACGTTTCATGAGATTAGTTACGCCAATAGTCGACTCGAACGCATGTTCTTAAAATAAAAAAAATTAAATAAATGAAAAAAAGGAGGCTGAAGGCCGTTTCTTTTCCCAAAGCCTTTGATAATGGATCAAAATCTGTTTCTTTTTCCTCCCCGAATTGAATATTCAGCTTGGTTTTGCTCGGCTGAAAATATTCCATGGAGTCAGAGGAGCCGACGGGCTTTACGCCGAAGGAGGAAAAGCGAAGACGAAACAAGAGGAAAAGATTGGGATTTTGTTTGTGCCGCGGACGGCGAGAAACTCATTACGATTTCCAATTATCTGACGGCACAATCTGAGCGTCTCTTTGGTCTCCGTCTCACAACAGTAATTCGTCGTTTGGTGAAGACGTTAACAACCTAATTATCTCCCTAAAATGAATCTAACGATGCTTATTGCTTACGCGGCTTTGCAAACGGAAACATTTTGATTTTTTTGTTGTTTCTGTCAATCCTCGGGGTTTCTTTTCCATCGGAAGTCTTCGGCCGCCGGCGCCAGAAACGGACGAGAGAAACGATGTAATTATCGGGGGGGTGACGGGTGGGTAAGAGTAACGAGCGACCCCCTATAACATAGTCTGTCTGGGCAACAGGCTGATGTTATCAGATATAAAATATAAATGGCCCCGTAGTGGCCCTGCTGGACAAGTTGCTAGCTGCTAGCTGCTACATAGAGACCCGGCAGACATGGGGGTCCCCGGAACAGCCGCCCCTTCAGCCCATTCAATAAAATAATAAAATAACCCCGTCTCTACCGTTCATTCCTTGGGTATAAATATTAAAGGGGCTGTTCCACCAACTCTGCTGAATTTAACTCTTTCAGAATTCTAAGCGTTATTTCTGCTGGCGGCTCAAACCGGGCTCAATATTCACCCCCCCCATTCAGGGAATGTTTAATTATCATGTGACACAAAAGCAGGCTCTGATTGGTTGTAACTATAGAAGCCGTCAGAGCATCCTAAAAGTTCCAAAATCTACAGACAGATCTGCTGGGCGGAGCAGAAAACGATTTCTCTACAGAACGATCGCAAATAATTTCCCAAAAATGTGTTTTTTTACTGTCCGATAAATCCTAAAATTCAGAATTTTACCAACATTTTCTGCACGCCATCCTGAAAATCGTTAAGATATTCTCCGCAGCCCCTTTACATTAAACTGACTCTCGTGTGTATAAAATATTTCTCAACGTGCACCTGACCGCCTCTGCCTGGTCGGCTGCTCACTGTGCATTTTCCCAAACATTTAGAAATTCTACTTTCTTCTGCCGGAATTTTTCTTATTATTTTAGGATTTCGCCGGTTGCCCCGATTAGTGGCTCGTCAGCACGTGGCTTCCATTTGCCCGTCGGGACCCCCGTCTTTCGATACTCGCCCCTCCCAAGGCGATTGGTGGGTTTCTGTGAGTCTTTCGCACCAATGCTGAGTGACGGGGGGGGGGGTCACAGCCTTCGCCGGTACGGGACGAATGTTTGTCAGGGATCTGTCTGCCCAAAACAAAAAGGAAATAAATAAAGCGGAGAGCCGCGCTGAGTGACCTCCATTTTCGGGGGTTTACATTTATTTTTTTAATCCAGAATTCGGAGGAATAATCAGAGTAAAGTTACGTGTCGTCCACTGATAGATCTCAGGCTCCTATACGGGTGACGGGACTGCGACTCTCCCCGTCTCATTCCTCTCCCAACATAATGCCTTTATCGTGGTGGGAGATTCGCTGGGTACAAAAAACCCCTAAAACAATTAAAAAAGGGCAAAAAAAGGAGAAATCACATCTTTCTTTGGGGAAACATCCAAAAGAAAAACCGAGGCTCCTTCCACAATGACCCCATATTTACCCCCTCGGTATCGGGTGCAGAAACCCCCAAAAGAAGTCAGTTAACCCTTTCGGTGCTAATACGTCGTATGCATTCTGTAATTAGTATCCCTTTAAACAAAGCGGTTACATTTTTTTTCCGATCGCTCAGAAAACGAGCCTGAGAAGCACATTTCTGAATCTTCCTAAAATGTTCTGTCTTAAAATGAAAACGATTTCCCGGGAGGAATAACGTGAAGCCGGCTCCCTCCGTACTCCAGTCTTTTTTCCTCCCCTCGGGAAGGCAGCTGTTTGACACGATGACATGTTTATGGGCATTTTAGAAAGTAGTCTGTATCATTTATCCGCAGCTCCAATCCATCGAGTGTCCGCTAATCATTTCCAGATTCTTCTGCTCTACTTTTCCGAAATTTGTTGGATTTTCCCAATTTTTCTATTTGATTAATCTCAAATATTTACAGAAAAAAAAATAAAACCTCCCTGACTTATAACGCGAGCCGTCCCCTTACGGCTTCCATCGGATTTTTCGGTTATTTTCCCCTATATTAGAATAAACCCATTGTACGGCGCTACGGAATATGATGGCGCTATAGATCAATATATAATCACAATAAATAATAATAAAGCTGCATTCTTTCACTTCCTGTATTTAAGAAACGGTATCTGGAATTTTTTTCCTTTTTTCGTGTTTTCCGCCTCGGTATTTCATTGCGTTTCACGGAAGATCTCATGCGCGGCTCCTGAACCCGTCGCGCCCCTTCCTTCAGGTTCCTCACTTGCGTTTCTAGCAGACGCTTTAATATTCGTGACACATTGTTCCCCGAGATTGTTTAGAAAGCGTGAACGCGACATCTTTCTATATTTAGTTCTGCATATTATCGTCTCAAATAGATTCGGAGAAAAAAAATGTCAACACATCTGATGATGAAATCGAGCGCAGCGGGGGCGGGGGGGTCGGCCATTATATCGTAAGGCATCGCTGTGAATTTATTAGAAGGGTCTGCGAGAGTCACGGTTCTTATTTTATTTCATGAGGATCCTTCACACCGATATAATGCGATATAACGCGATATAATGCGATATAATGTGATATAATGCGATATAATGCGATATAATGCGATATAACGCGATATAACGCGATATAACGCGATATAATGTGATATAACACGATATAATGCGATATAATGCGATATAACGTGATATAATGCGATATAATGCGATATAATGCGATATAACGCGATATAATGCTATATAATGTGATATAATACGATATAATGCGATAAAATGGGATATAATGCGATATAATGCGATATAATTCGATATAATGTGATATAACGCGATATAATGCGATATAATGCGATATAATGTGATATAATCCGATATAATGCGATATAATGTGATATAATGCGATAAAATGCGATATAATGCAATATAATGCGAATAAATGCGAAAAATATTTTGTGATATTTTGGGTGACTTTCCCGGCTTAAACACCACACTGAGCTGATGCCATAGACTTTTTATAAGTCATAGTCCAGCTGGGTGATTAAGACTGAGCCATTCTATTGTTCCCACAGGCAGTATGATAATTTAATTTTAAACCGATACTGTAAGAAATGGAGGCGATTCCTCATTAAAGATACATTTTATTGTCCTATGTATTTAATTTTAAATTGTTTTATGTGAAGGGAAATGTTTTATAACGCTGTTCCTGGATGTTTATTTTATAAATGTGTTTATTCCGTCGCTTTCCGCTTTTATTTCAATCTGCGCAGGAATCGCAGATTATGGGGATTGCGAGTGTTTATCTCGCGCTTTATTTAATTGCGTTTAAAGAGCCATTTCTCAGTCACTCCGGCTTCTCGGGACTCGTTTTCTGTCCAACTCTTACTTTCCGTTCACCAACAGAAGCCGCCGATTCTATCCCTGGCTCAATTATAATCATGCGAAGTCTACATCTAAGGAGTAAGCCGTTCTCTGCTTCATCCTCTGTACAACCAGATCTTAAAAACATCATTTTACATCAACGACTACTTAATAGGTGGGATTATTAACTAGAAAATCAGCAACTTTCTCAAAAGAACCCAAAATCACAGGAAATACAAATGAAACATCTATAAGGAGAGAGAGGGGGCGCGCGCCCCGGACCCCGGCTACGTTCATTATTAGCGTCGCGGTTTTCATGAAGCCGTATATTATCCGCGGGCTTTAAATGCACGGCCAGCGCGTGTCGGCCAGATTGCTGAACAAATGGAGAGCTCCCCGTCCTATTATTAACCCGCCATGAAATAATGATGGGCTTTGGGTTAAAAGGGTTATACGAGGCGGCGTTCACGCAAACGCCGGACACATGTTTCCGATTTGGTTTTATTCTGCCGGATGTTAATGTCTCTACCAGGAGGACGAGCTGCGGGTGTCCAAGCAGCCGTAACTCATCCCGGGGTATTTGAGAACCTCTCCCAGGTCTGACCCTGGCCCCCATTACACCAGAGCGGCCCCCATTACACCAGAGCGGCCCCCGTTACACCAGAGCGGCCCCCATTATACCAGAGCAGCCTCCATTACACCAGAGCGGCCCCCATTACACCAGAGCGGCCCCCGTTACACCAGAGCAGCCCCCATTACACCAGAGCGGCCCCCATTACACCAGAGCAGCCCCCATTACACCAGAGTGGCCCCCGTTACACCAGAGCAGCCCCCATTACACCAGAGTGGCCCCCGTTACACCAGAGCAGCCCCCATTACACCACTGCGGCCCCCGTTACACCAGAGCAGCCCCCATTACACCAGAGTGGCCCCCGTTACACCAGAGCAGCCCCCATTACACCACTGCGGCCCCCGTTACACCAGAGCAGCCCCCATTACACCAGAGTGGCCCCCGTTACACCAGAGCAGCCCCCATTACACCAGAGCAGCCTCCATTACACCAGAGCGGCCCCCGTTACACCAGAGCAGCCCCCGACTTGGACAGAAAATCAAAGAAAGGCTGCTCTGGAAGCGAGGTTTTCATCCCAGCCGCTTTACTCTTTTCTGGGGTTTTCATCTCTGAAATCAGCTTCTGGACCCCAATCTCAGATTTGCGGAGAGGGCCGGGGGCCGAACACCTGCGTGTCCCACATTCTACAGCTCTTCGGATTCCGATTTATGGCATTTGTTTCTTTTCTCTTCACGCCTGCATCCGGTGGATCCACAAATTAAACAAACGTTTGGTTCTCAAAACCAGAAATGTTTAGCAGATAAAGTAGAGAAATGATTATTATTATTATTACTATTATTATCATTATTATTACTATTATTACTATTATTATTATTAAAATTATTATTATTATCATTATTACAATTATTATTATTATTACTATTATTATTACTATTATTATTATTATTACTATTATTATTATTATTATTATTACAATTATTATTATTTTTACTATTATTATTATTACTATTATTATTATTATTTCTGGGGTTCTGGAGAGTTATTTTTCAGTTTCCCGGCTTCTCCATTAATACGACCAAAATTATTCTGTCCAGCAAAGGAGATTCCTCCCCGACCACCAGAGAGCCACCCGCAAAGTCCTGATATAAACGCCTTTTAAGAAAAATCTATTTTATTTTAGCTCCGGATTATAATTAAGATCCACGGAGCCACGGAGCCCCGAACCAGCGAGCCGCCACAGATGTCACAGGACCGCCCACCAATGTCAGGGGGGCCTCCTACCCGCATCCCGCAACGGGGGGCTCAGAGTGCCGAGGTATGGATATCTCCAGCTCCGTCAGCTGCTCTTACATCACCAGGCGGCCGCCGGCCTTAAAGTGCCAGAGCTGCTTATTCATCGCCAGTCCGGCCCTGAAAGAAATCCCGTGTTCTTGGTTCCCCCCATATACAGCCCCATTTGGATTACTCTGTGGTCTGCAGTCAGCCAATCGAGTAGCTTGGATCGTTCCACTGAAGGAAGGGCAGGGGGTTCCAGTACGTTGTAGCCGCCATATTCATACGTTCCAACCGGAAGATAAGTTTCAGGGTCTTCTCAATGAGTTAAAATGTAAATTTATCCGCGGAATCTAGAATATCAGGTTGACATTTACTCGCTAACCGCTACAGAAAATCTACCTTAATGTGTATTTAATATGCTTTAATAAACCAATAATTAAGCCGATTCCCTATTTTTATTGTTTTCGCCATACGGTAACACGTGTTGATGATTATTCTGAAATATCACAGATTTCCATATTTTTCCCCTGTGATCATTTATTTTTCCTTTAGGGAACAAAATAAAAATCTGCAAAATTAGTATCCTTGTTAATAAAATTCTGGCACGATTTTAATTGGCTTCCAGATCCAGATGTTTTTTTTTTTTTGCGTAAATTATTATAAAATATTTTTTTAACAAGTCATATCTGTAAACGACCCAAAAAATCCCGCTTTCCGTACGGCTCCATCGTTGCTCGTGGGGAGAGCGCGGCCACCGCCTGCCTGCCTCGAATGTTCTTTAACCATAAATTATTATCCGAAAATATTTTTCCTGCAGATAAAAAGAGTGGCGGATTGTATTTAGCGAAAGCCTCATAAGGGGCTCATTTATGTTTGAAAACGGAATAAAAGCGGTGAATTAGGAACAGATTTGACCATAGAAGAGCTTTAATCCGGAGCAGGTTCCCTCGGTGAATGAGGCATTGTTATACGGGGATATTCTCTGGACGCGTTCTGCTCGCTAGCCGCGGTCGGGCTGCTGTCTGTAGACAATTTGAGTTACCCGCGCATGTTCAGAGAGAGAGAGGGGAAAAAGATCTACTATCGGGCTAAAGTTTACAGTGGAAAAAGTCGCATTTGGGATAAAAGCAGGACTTTTTTTATCCAAAAACAAAAAATAGTTTAAAACTGCGATTGACCTGTTAATGAGAGACTTACAGTGAATATTACGAGGGATATCATGCTAAACGAACATGAGACGCTCAGCCGGGAACAGCCAGCCGCTTCGTAGCCCGTCCTGAGGTGCTTCCGGTGTTTGAGGGCATCGCCTGGTTTAGCTGATCTTGCCCTAAAACGTGAGGCAAATTTCCCCCGGCATGAGAGAAACAACAAACCCCCAGATATACTTTTCAGCCTTTATTGGTCTCCCTCTAGGCACAAGAGAGCGAGGAGGTCCACTTCTGGATTCGCTTTTCACCCGAGCTGAACCCCAAGAGATCCCCAAAATATCACCCAAAACATATGAGAGAGGCTCAGCCGAGAACAGACAGCCGCCTCGTACCCCGTCCTACAGCGCGGAGACCGCTTGGGAGCCTCTGAGGGAACGGCTATGGAGCGGCTGTCCGTTCTCAGTTGAACGTCTCATCTTTGTTTTGCATGATATATTAGAAGGTCAGTGGATAATGGAGGAATAGTGTAACAATTAAAATGATGACATCACACATTATTGTTTCTGTGGTAATAATATTATGGCGGCGGATGTGGAATGCGAGACGCTGCATTTCATTTTGAGGTAAACTCTGAGAGTTCCGCTTCACGCGCTCTCTAACGAGACAACAAAGTTCTTAAATTGTTACAAACGGCGGGGTATTAACGGGCCGGCGTCCCAGGCGAGTCCGGCGCAGCTAAGGCCGTTTGTATCAATTCCGGTAACAATCCGGCGAAGCGCCGAGCGTCTCTTCTTGGAAAGTTATAAATATTCATGGCCGTCGGGCGTAAATAGTTTGGGGAAAAAAGTAAACTGCTGCAAATTGTTTCTATTCCGTGTTGTTAGCTTTTCGGCGGATAATTAATGGATGAAGACGGCGAAAGAGGAATTTGAGAGTGGAAGCCATTATCCGCCGAGGTGTTTGCTTAACTTTGTTAGCGCGTCTCTCACAAAGTATCCAACCTGATTTGTTTGTGAACAGAAGGACACGCAGGTATCACGCGTGTTATTTACCCGTGTTTACGCGCTTGTTTCTTGATACCGCCGAGCCCTCATTTACTCGCACTTCTGAGGGAGCGCATCTGTTCCGTGATTATTTTGCATCCTTTTCTCCACAATCTTTATTTTCTGTTGTTTTAGGTTTTTTGACGCCTCTCCTTGGCTATCGGTAATTAAAATACATTTTCAGTCTACCTTGCGGTCGATTTTGTTGTCTCGGTGATCCTCATTATATCTGTGTTTGTAATTAAAGGTGACGCTGAGAAATCTTCCCTCCATAAAGAGCGTCTTCTGGCTGTAAAGCGTTTCCCCGTTCTCAGCCCGTAATGAACGTAATTAGCGGCGTGCAGATATTAAACCTGCGCGGGCGGCCAGACAGCTCTCTGCTCTCCGTTATGGACGTTTAAAGCGCTTGCTCCGATGTCTGGACTGTCTCAAGCCTTTTCGCACGCTGGAGTTAAATGCGCCCCACACGGGGGACTCTTCCTCGCTGTTTATCTTAAAGATCATTGCTGAGACTTTCCAACATATACAGAAAAAGTCTCTGCGTTATTACTCACACGGCGCTGGGAGACGCTTTTATCCATCGCCGCGGACAAATTGTCCAATTTCACCGAGACTCATGTTTTCTCTCTCGCCGGCAGCGGCTGCTTCCACTCACGCTGACGACGTTTGTTGGAATTAAGCGTCTTTGTTTACGTCGCGCTAATCAGTCCTCCGTGTGATCGACTTCTGCAGCGTCACCCCCTGTCCGCGGCAATTTAGGGACTAAATAGCAGGTCGGAGAAATTAAAATTACTGTAGAAAGGAACCGCGGCCTCTACGACACGGAGAACATATCCTGCGCATGGCCATCTGTTCACGGCTTCGTGTGATGTCACTCAGGTCCTATGAACCCGGCTCTATGACATCACTGGTGCCCAGTCCATGGATATAGGCCGGGACGTATCATGGCCTAGGGTTGGCAGGTCCAGGGGGGCAGCAGTACAAAACTGGGGGGGGGACTCAAGAGTAATCAACCCCCCCCAGTGTTCTGCTGCACATGAGGTGTTAAATGTACAGCGCTACGGAATTTGATGGCGCTATATAAAACAATAATAATAATAAATGTGGAGGTCGGATGGTTCAGAAAGCTGCCCAACCCTTCAGGATCCACTGGGAGGAACCAAGAAAATATCTGGAAGTATGGATACCCAGATACCCGCGCAAGTGCTTAGTCGGCCTCAAGGAGCAATCGATACGGAGGTGGAACCTCGGCTGATACAGCGTTTACCCTCAGTGGGGTTTGTGCCCTGATATTGCCCCATTGGAGTTTGAGCCACAACAACGCACCCATTAAACGTTTTGTCACAAGTAACTTTATTTTTGAGAAATATCCCAGTTTAAGCAACATTTATAATTATAATCGTCAAATTACCCCCCCCAATTATATTTTTGTAATACCCAGTGATACTTTGTCGCCCGGGCGCTGAAAAAAGACAAGCGATCTTCCTCTAAAACTCTGAGTAATGGATGCTTTATCAATAACGTATTGACGGTTTGAACACTTTAACTAATGCTTGCAAAATTATAGTCATTTTACAGAATTTCACGATTGCGCAATTGTCACCGATCCGCTGACTCGTTAAAGAAAAATCATTATTTTCAGATATTCTTGGGCAGTAATTAGATTGGCAGAATTCCATCGTTCTAAGTTTTCTAATGTAATATCTGTGATACGGAATAAATTATTCCAAGAATTGGAAGAAATAAAAGAATTTGAAATGGGGTCCGTGTCAGATACATTGTTACTGGAAGAGACTCCGGGAAGGACAGAAAGATTGGATTTTCTCTGCGCTCTCATTAAGATTTTATTTACTATTGAACCTCGGCGCTCTATATATCGTTATCCTGCGTCATCAGCTCTCCGTCTATCCCGGAAGCCAGAAAGATTTCTCCCGATATTTCACATCCGTCCCGAATGCCCCGGAGAGGCGCTCCTGTCGAGTTGACCCTCGGTGGCCCGAAAGGAAATGTCACTTATCCGAGAAATATTGCATGTAAAGGAATTTAGGAATTTCCTAGGATTTAGGGATTTTTTCCTTGAGATTTAAGCTGTCAGTTCTTTCGACGAGGGGTTAATCTACCTGGATAGCCACGAGGCTTACAGCTTCTCATATTCTCCCTAAGCTTCAGGATCTCCGTGACGTCTTATATCGTCCGGCCAAATGACATTTTATGAAACTTATCGAACTTCTCACTCCCTATTTTTTTACACCTTATTACAGCGATTCCTGATTTCCTTTTAATATCTTCTGATTCCAACAATGTCCCCTCTGATTGCGAGGGATCGAAGCTTTATTGGGGCAGACTGGCCGCGCTCTCTCAAAGGAAACCCAAGACAGTCCAACGTACGAGAAGGCTGTCTCTTACAATAACGGTCAACGTAGGCTGCAAGAAACCGGTGGTTTTAATAATTATTGGCTACAATTTCCTCTCCTCGTCTCGCAGCCGGTTGGTTTTCTAAATCCCCCTTTGCTTGAAGTCTTTTGTTTTGAGGTCAAAGGCCACGAGGAGCTTTTTGTTTCAGGCAGCTGCTCATGAATGTGAGGATGGGAAGAGACATAAACTATTTTCCTTAATGACAGAAAGAGCCAAGGCCGGCAAATCTCTCGGAAATATCTGGAGAGCTCTCTGGGTAGAACCCCTCGGTTCTGGAGCGGCTCCATCAAGACGCGGAACGAGCCCAGCTTAACGTCCCAGCGCGTCCTCCTGGATCTCGTTAAACGTTTTCTAGCGAGCCATTTCTTTCTTTTTCCTGCCCGTTATTAACCGGCCACGTTACATGCATTAAAAAAAATTCCCTTTTGTTCACCATGTTTTCATTATCCTCTTCCTTCCTCGCCAACGTCCCGGGATCATATGGTCTGCTAAGATACTTATTGTCTGTTCTCAAAAATTGGAAGGATATGAGCCCTGATAATCAGCCGTCTGCGTTTCCTCTTATTAGAAACAGCAGCAGAGGCCGCGTTCCCTGCCCCGAGCCAGAGACGGAGATGCGTTCTCTAATCAGGCAGATTATTATTCTTGCGTTGCTGGGGTTTGTATACAGGTTCGCTTTGAAGATTATTAATCCAAACCTGAGATGCGAAACGCGAAAGCTCCGGGATCGGCCGCGAAGAATACACTTTTATTGGGTTTTTAAAGAAAAGACACGGATTCGCCAGCCTTCTTCTGTATCGAGGCAGCCAATTAAAGCCGGCGTGTAATCCTGTGTTCTGTAACATGTATTTTTTATGAAAAGGTTATGTGTTCATTCACCAAAGAACTCTGAAAATATAAAAAGGTGAAATTCTCTTAAAGTTCTGAGAAAGCATCTTGGAAAGGTCAGTGGCACTCAACAAAGAGCTCCCGCGTAATAGATAACTAATTTCAGGAAATGATGCATTTTTAAAGGTTAGAGAGGAGTTTAGAGAAGGAAAAATCATATTGAAGGATAACAACAAAAAAAACACGATGCACACAATGCAACGCTGTCCGCGCCGGCCCTTCCGTCAGCGGAATAAAATCCCTCGCAGCTTTCTTCACGTTTAGACCAGGAAAAAAAATATTTTCTTTTAATTGGGTTTTTGGGGGGTTTTATGTCACTGAGTGCCCCTCCACAATATAGACGCGCAGTGGGAGGGGGGGGTTTAAAAAATCCTGTATTTATTAGAGTTTTAGAAGAAATTTAGAATTGAATTTTTTTTTAAAAAAAAGGGGAAATATGGAAAACAAACATGTCTCACACATTCCTGAAATAATTTGCACGTAACTTAAGTCATAAATCCCAAAGTACACAAACGTCTGCTTTCCATGTGATTTTGGTGATTAGGTGGATTATATTAGATAAGATTCATCGCTCTTAGAAGTTTTTGGCTCGTAGGGCCTGTCACTTTACGAGGGATGAAACAGAACACAAAATACCTTAAAAGCAAGTGTTTGCGAGAAGGAATCCCAGGTATTTCAGGGGGATTTAGGATAACCCTGTGTGAGCTGCGCTCACAAGATATGATAAGATACAATATTATATGATACTATAAAATGTAATACGATACAATATAATATGATAAGATACAATATTATATGATACTATAAAATGTAATACGATACAATATAATATGAAAAGATACAATATTATATGATACTATAAAATGTAATACGATACAATATAATATGATAAGATACAATATTATATGATAATATAAAATGTAATACAATACAATATAATATAAGATACAATATTATATGATACTATAAAATGTAATACGATACAATATAATATAAGATACAATATTATATGATACTATATGATGTGATATAATAAAATATGACATGATACAATATAATACAATATATCTTCTGATGCAATATGATATAATATGATGCAATATGATACTATATAATATGATACAATATATGTTACTATATCATATGATACAATATAATATGACATGATACAATATAATACAATATGATATCTTACGATGCAATTTGATATAATATGATGCAATATGATACAATATGATGCTATATATAATAGGATACAATATGATATTATATAAATTGATATGATGCAATATATGATATCACAGTTTGATACAATATAATATGATTCAATATGATACAATATGAGGTGATAGACTATGATGTGATACGATATGAGATGATACAGTATGATGTGATATATTGTTGGTAAAACACACAGAAGGGGGCAGCCCCAGTTGGTGGAACGTGACTCTCCGCTCCTTGAACGCAGAAAATAATCCAAAAAAAGAAATGCTTTACAGATACAGAAATGGTGACACGGTGTAAAGATGGGGCAATTAGCAGGAACATTCCGCTTGTTGCCATGATGGTGGCTCCCAATTTACAACTCTGGTCCAGAGTAAAGTTATCTCAAGAATTCCTACATTCGGCCATAATTTCCTCAGGAAGCCCCCATATAAACGTGCCTTTGCCCCTCGGGGTCCGTCTCGTCCCTGTATTGATTCTTTTATCATCAATATGACTCGGTTACGTAGCATTTAACTTGGCAGTCAGGGTTAATTATAAAGTGTGATTCTGGAGTTTTAAAAGTGGCTTTATTGCCATAGCAACCAATGGAAATCAGGGCAGGGGTGTTCTATTGGTTGCTGTGGTGATAAGACCACTTTATAAACCGTGCACGAGGAATGCTTTGAATAAATAATATATATATATCAGGCACGTGTTACGAGATGACCGGCAGCAAACTGGATTGAGGTTTTAGTCTTTAAAGCACGAAAAATGGTCTGAAAGCAGATCAGGAACAAGAACCTCAAATATTCTTCTTAAGCGCAATCGAGCCGATCTGCCCCACACCTGATAATTTCCAGCAACTTTTCCTCTTCTTCTAATAACTTCATTCATTTCCAAGTTTTTATCGGCTAAATTACGGAAGAGAATTTGGAAGAAGTCCCATTATTTAGGCTTCTCTTTTACGACCTCTCCTCGTGGGTGACGCGGGCGGCCGGCGATCTGCCGATGAAACGCGGCGAGGATTTGTGGCGAAGCAAAGTAAGAGCGCAGAGAGCTAATAATTAACATTCCCCTTCAACGAAACGCAGCCAAATTCACTAATTGCGAGGCTCGGACCCCGCGCTTTATTCCGATCAGGTGTTATGAATAGATCTTCGCCGCGAGGGAATCGCTGAGTTCTAAATAAGGCTTTTTATGTCTCATATATTATTTTGACCTTGAACGTTATTTGAAATTGGCACATTTCATAAAACTTGCTTTTTTTTATTCCCCTTTCATTTGCTTTAGATATTTTTGAAAAACACGGAAAGGTTACTAATAATGAATTCTGTTCCGCTTTTCCATAAAAAATGGCAGATTTTATTGCACGGATTCTGTGAAGATATGAAGATTCTTCCTTTCGCTGTTAAACTGAGCGCGGCAGCTGCGTTTTGGGGGAATTTTTTTATTTTTATGAAATAGATACATTTTAGCAGTTATTTACCGTTGTTATTTAATGCGGTTATCCGGTGTCCCGGTAAGAAAGTTCTGGATGAAGCAATATGTTTTGGTCATTAGTGTCATCTACATTTTGAAATAACGGCTCAGAGATAAAAAAAAAAAAAAAAAAGACGGAGTGAAGGATGGAATCGTTTTTAAGTCTGTAAAACTAGAAACAGATTTTTTCCAACAAGAAATTTGACCTAATGCTGCATCCCGTTTAGTCCTCCATACCCTATATAAGATCTTCCAAATTATTTAAAATGGTTTGTAGTTAAAAATAAATATGTATTATTAATAATAATAATAATAATGATATAATAAAAATAATCCTAATAATCCTAATAATAAGGATAATATAATAATAAGGATAATAATATTAATATAAGGATAATAATAATAATAATAATAATAATAAGGATAAGGATAATAATATTAATATAAGGATAATAATAATAAGGATGATAATAATAATAACAATAAGGATGATGATAATAATAATAAGGATAATAATATTAATATAAGGATAATAATAATAATAAGGATAATAATAATAATAAGGATAATAATAATAATAATATGACTCATTGGGATTTGAAGTGTAAATGATAGACAAAAATAATTGCTTTACAGAAATGTTATAGGATTTCATTTTGAGGCATTTTGACGAAGTTTGTTTAATCATAGTTTCAGATCTTTTTGATGAATGAATTACTTCTTCTGTGTCAGCGGCTATAGGCGGTAAAGGCCATATATTCTGGGGTATTCTATACCTCCCAAGTGTTCCATTCTCCTGGGACAGTCGCAATTTTTCGGCACTGTCTATGGTGGGGATCAGGGGCCAGTTGGGGAGATCCTCCGACCGGCCGAAGGAGCCGTGAAGTCATTGGAGGTCCCGGCACCAACCTCCATCGCAGCTTCCATGCGGACTCCATGCGACACTCTGAAGCTGTGCTCTGCGAGGTGGCTCTTCGGGGGCGGTGGTTCTGCCCCCTCCATGGTGTAGCCACGCCCCCACACCCCTTTAGCCGCACCTCCAAAACAAGATTCCTGATTCGAACCCCTGAAATGGGGTATTTCCAGGAGGCTGCCCAATGACCGCCTGTCCTAGATACAATTTCCTGCGGAAGGAGAAGGAGATTGTCCGTTAGGACCCCGAATCCTCTCCTATTCTATACATTTCTTCTCAATTTTATTTTTAACCGTTCATGTCGCATTTTGTTTCTCGGGGGGGGTGGGGGTAGATTCACTTTGCCTTTTGACGGCTTTCGTTAAACTCAATACGCTGCGAGGAGCAGCAGCCCGGCCGGCCCGAGTCATTATTTTTATTTGCCGTAGGGTTCCCCAGATGTAAATCCTGCTTCGTACTCAATATCCGCGTCCCGTCTGGAAAACATTTCTGTAGACACCTAATTAGAGGGGCAGTATCATCAGTTCTGCCCCAAATACAACCCCTTCTTCCCATTGTTACTTCGTAATCTGTTCCACGTTTCCGAGGATCTCAGGACAGCTGGATTTGGGGAAGGAAAGTTATTTTTTTTTATAGATGAATCATGTTTACTGATACCGTCCAAGTTACTGAATTTTCCACGATTCCCGCATTCCGGCCGTAGATTCATCAAAAGGATATAGAGAGAGGGAGAGAGATATTTAAAGCGTGTTATATTTTTATCTTGCGCTATAAAATCGCTTTTATTGAATCTCTTTCTTTAAAAGCCCCGCACGGCACATGTGGGATCCCTTAAGTAAGATTTGAAACATATCTCGTGCCGGGAAAATGAAGCACGTTCGCGGCACAAGATTAAAAAAAGGGATGATTTCCACGCTGACAAATACCTATTGTTTCGGGAGAGATCGCTGCGTCCAAAAATACGGATTTTACCAAAAGTTGAGCGATTTTATTCCAGCCGGTGTCCTGATTACTCGCAAGTGAATAAACCTCCGATTTCACGAAACCCCCGCATCACGTGGCCAAAAACTGGTAATTATTAACTTAGGTATTACGGTAATTATTGTCTTTTTTGGGGTTAAGAACATGAGATTTTCGTACATTTGGACTCTTTCATCCAAATTTAAAGGAAAGATGCGCATTCCAGTAAGGGGGGGGGGCATCAAGACAGGAAATTGATCAGAGAATGCTGGTTTTGCCACAGGCTGCCACCGAGCTCCGCTTCCCTGAGATAAAACCACAATAGTCTCTTCCCTGTAAACTAAAGACCCCAAAACAGTTATGCTGACAAACAAGATGAACGTAAATAACCAAGATGGCCGCCGTTGTACAGGAAGCCGGAAGCATCAACCATCTTGTTTCTGATTTAACATTGGAGTCCGTAATAAAATGGCGGCTGTCGGTGAGAGGCATCTGCGCGACTTTTCATGTAAAAAAGCAGCAAATCAGGCCGGTTCATTAAACCTACATTACCGGGGCCCCTGCATCGAAAAGACATTAAGAGCGAGACTCGTGTGCCGGCGGTAATTATCTCATTAAACCTTATAGAGAATTATAGATTTTATTAACTCTTTTCTCTTGCCAGAAATTCCTCCGTCTGCGTGATTACTGAGCTGGATACACGAGCGATCCGCCCGGGAGATACGTACCGGACTGGCCAGGGGGCAACTGGGCAAATCCCTGGGTGCCGGGTTACTCAGCGGCGCCCCCTATGTACTATTATAGCTGCTCCGTCGCTGGCTGGATCCATGTGGCCCACGGGCAGCCGCACGTATCTCATCAGATCGGCCCCTGGCCTTAAAGTGCCAGGGCTCATTTTAAGGCCCAGTCCGGCCCTAAGCACAGACATGAACCTTCCTATTGTGCCGCGAAATCGGCTCGAGTAAACGCTCAGGAAGGGGTCGGGGGGGGTCTTATTAATCATTAAAGATTCCAGCAAATTATTTAACTGCCTGATTTTAAAATCAAAAACAAAAGAGCGACGTTTGCCCCCGGGGCAGTTGGAGGCAGTAAGATATTAATACGGCCGCGTTAGATTGTATCCCGTGTTTAAACGCACCGAGGAGAAACCTGAGACTTGGGGTTAATTGCTGTGAGAAGGTAGCCTGATTTCCCCGAGATTAGACATGCGCGGGCCGGGCGGTTCGAGCCAATTAATCTCCTAAACACGATGGATTTATATCGCCGGCGACTTCAGTTACTTCAGAAAAACTTCCCAATAAAATGTCCGACATTCGAATTTTGTGCATTTACAGATATTTGAGTAATATTATTATTATTAGAGTTATTATAATTATTATTATTAGCATTTTATGAATCATGAGAGATTTCGGATGGTAAACAAGAAAGTTCAGAATGTATTATATAATAATAATAGAAACCTGGTTTTATCTCATTTTATCCCAATATCTCCCTTTATCTGCAGACCTGGAGCCGCCGTTGCTGTCAGTCATGTGATATTTTGGGTGACTTTCCCAGCTCAAACACCACACTGAGCTGATGCTTTATGGCAATGCTAATGAAGTCCGTCCCTCCATAGACTTTCATTAGTCAGAGAGTCCATCTGGGTGATTAAGACTGAGCCATTCGATTGTTCCCCACAGGCAGTATGAGAAGGAGTCGGGGGGTTTAGTAGATCGGGGGTCAGATAACAGAGCGAGAACTCAATACATATGAAATAAATACAATAAATAAATATATGAAATAAATTACTTGGTCAAATAGCAGAATATGGCTGGATTAGCGCAGGTGAGACAAGTAACTCACCTGTCTACAAGAGAAAGAAATTCTGTTTGATGGATGTTTGAACAGAATAAAAAATGTGTCTTTATTAACCTTGGGAACTTAACTCTTGCTGCCCCGGAGAAGAAATGACTGCCGTACAGCCCCCACCCAGCAGTGTCACTGAAGGGGTTAATCTGGAAAGCCCAGGCTCTTTAAACAACGTCTGGGGCAGAAGCTGTATTTGACAGAACGCGCTGTGTGTTTCGCAGACATTGTTATAAACGACGGAGACGAATTCCCTTCTTTTGCCAAATGGGTTTAGTTGGAAAAACATTCTTCATACTTTGATCTTTTCCCCCAAACATATTAACGGCGCGGCTCTCGCTGTTTACGCTTCGCTTCCCATGTATCTGTTCCTTCAGAAACATTTTCAATCAGACTACAGACCTCCAGCGAGCTCACCGCATCCAGACCCCGCGCCGCTTCCAGATGCCGAGCCGCCATCGCCGGCAAAGCAGAAACAGAGGGGGAAACGTCGACAGCGTCTCAGCTTCAAAGGGGCCGAGATCGAGTTCCCTTTAAACTCCGCGGAAAATCGCCCGACAAATTACACAACTTCCCAAACGCAGCCGGCCTTAAAGTGACATTATCGCTGCCGAGCCCCCCGCGCTCCTTAAACTGACTCCAAAAATAGCCCAGAATCTCCCAGCAGATCGGCCCCCATCCGGCCCCCGTCTAGTCGCCCGTTTCTCCTGCTGTAACGACTCAACCCCTTAATCAGTCGTCGGTCTCGTCTTAGATTCAGGAGCCGTATGTCTACCCCATGCATGTTTAACACCCTCACTGTTTTACCCTCTACCACTTCTGCTGGGAGGCTGTTCCACTTATCCACAACCCTCTCAGTAAAAGTATGCATTACCCCAACAGACGTACAAGGCCAACAAACACAGTGATTAGGTCACGGATCTAGCGTTATTCTCGTGCCAGCAGGTAAGAACCGTTGGCCCAAAAGCCGCGGACAGTAAATGAGCCGCATTGTGTAAAAAAAATATTTAATAAAAAGGTTAAAATTCCGACAGCAGATTCCGCCGGTTTGTAAGAAAAAACAGGGGGGGGGAGAGTCTGATTTATATTTATAGAGAAAGATCGCAATATTAAAAATAGTTTGATTTTATATGAAAAGCCCATTAAATTTACTCCATTCCCGTTCTTATGCAGAATAATCAGATGTGGGCAGCAGGTGATGCGAGCCGAGCGACGGAGGGAAAGAAAAAAGTAACGCAGAAGACCAGGACGGACTGGTGCACAGGAGCTTGCAGTCTAAGCTGCCCGTATGACTCTGCCGCCACCATCGTATTGCGATGGAAAATCATATCTTGTGATTGGTACTTTTTGCATTTGGAATCAGGAATAAATGCCCCATAGCTTTGTCTGTCCTCGGGGGCCGCAAACAGGCCAGGCATTCTGCATGTCCTTGCTTGGAAACATTGTTAATTATTATTATTCATTGAGTTATATAGCGGCATCATATACCGCAGCGCTGTACAAAGGTGGAAACAAGTAGTGCAGCCCTGAATCGGGGGGATGGGCTCTGATTGCAGAGAAGTTAGTGGCTGAGATGTAGCATCAGATTCCAAGACCTCAGTGGTCCCTTCTTCATAGGAAACATCCCCAGAGCTGGCCATAATAGTGAACATCGCACGTCCCGCACCGGGTTCCATTCCTCTTCCCTACTGTGAGGCCCGAGTCGCCGGTTCTGATAGACCCCTTTTTCTTTAATTTCGTTTCGTTGTGGTTTCCGCTCGTTTATCTCATTCCTCCGCTCGTTTATCTCATTCCTCCACTCGTTTATCTCATTCCTCCGCTGAGGGATTTCCTCTTTCATATCCGATTTCACGACTGGAGTTTAATGAAATAACGTAGCAGCCAAGGGGTTAAACTGCCCAGGTACCCTCAGCCCCCTCCCCCACCTATTAGCAGTTGGATAAGGTTTGCTGTTTTGGTTTTTTTTTTCTCCTGTTAATTACAAATTTGAAAGCAGCTGCTCCTTTTGGTGACACTTTAAAGGGTCGGCGGACGAGGGGCGGCCATTTGTCACTTTTTCAGCAAGTGGTTTTCCTGCTGACCAAATCCAAAGCCCCCCCCCTACAAATGAACCCCCCAGAGGTTACAACCTTCCGACCCCAAGAAAAAATAGGAATTCCGCTTTAAACGCCGGCGTTTTGGTTAATTTCTGGCCGTTGAGTATTATTGATAAAAGTTAACGTCGGGCCGGATTCCCGGGGATTAGAAGGCTTTTTAATAAACCTCTTGTTTGCTCCGGGGCGGAAATATTTATCTTTATTAATAAAATGCATTTAATAAACAGTCTGTCGCCGGCGCGCAGAGAAACTGTGAAGGTCTCTATTTGGCAGCATTTTCAGGGTTAAATGGCGCGTCGTCGCTGCAATAACTGCATTAAGGGAAAGAATGGACTTCATCTGAGACGGGACCAACGACTCATTAAGGTTTGAGTCTTTACAGACCCGACGGGCCGCCGGGGGCCGATCTGCCGTCGGGTTCTGGGTTTTTCTACTATTACTTTATAAAAAGCAAAATAATTGCAATGAGGAAGTAAAAGGAGCCCAAAGTCCGCGGCTGCTCAGCTGCCCTGTCAGTGGTGGTCGCCACCTGATCCTCTGTAGTCTAGGCTGACGCGCCTCATTAGGCTGCTGGACAATAAATAAACTGAGGAGGAGGCGCAGGAGACCTGGCTCAATGAGGATTCTAGAAACCCTCAGGCCGGGTCTGGTGGCTTCCGAATGTCACTGGGGAGAGGAGAATTGCCCCAAGTGCTTCCAACCCCCCTGAAGCCCACAGACCCCCCCCCCGCTACAGATACCCCGCACCCGGCGTCAGATACCCCGCACCCGGCGAAAGAACCTCGGACGTCTCCCAGCGGAATTCCGGCGGGGGCCAGTGGCTCGTCCCCAGGGGCCGTTGCACCCCCCATCCGTGCAGGGAATGAAGGCAGATGTTAAAGTATCCTTATGGTGGAATCATCGGCAGCTTTTCGCAGGTGGCCGGAGCCCCCCCTGCCCCCCCCACGGCGATTTCTGTAAAAATCACCCAGAAACGACTCAAATTATCGTTTTTTCCTTTAATCTCTTTTTTTGGAGAACCATAACACGACATTATTTTCTCTTTCCCTTTCGAGTGTTGCCATGGCGATGTAATTTGTGTATCGCAACATTCTACAGGGAACGCGTCCAGATGGATACAGGTGCAGCGTCCCGGCCCCCAAGTGCCGCCCTCAAAGAAACTTTCTGCCATCTTTATCCTTCATACAGGATCCTTCATTCATGCTCACACCCCCCAAAAAGCACAAAACACACACGCGCACGCAAACACACTCACACTAACACACATACACTCACACTAACACACATACACACATACACTAACACCCATCCCCTCACACTAACACCCATCCCCTCACACTAACACACATACACTCACACTAACACACATACACTCACACTAACACTAACATACACACAAATAAACAACCATCGCAATAAAAATGTAAAGGGCGTTATAAAGCTTCACTTCTCATACAAACCCCAGAATCAAACCCATTGACTTTTCAGGGTACATTTTGACTCCAGTGGAGAGAAATACCCTGACAGAGCAATTTCTCTAAACACACAAAACAAGCCGAACAGCCTCCAAGCAGAGGTGGTAGAGGGTAATACAGTGAGGGCATTAAACATGCATGGGATAGACATACGGCTCCTGGCTCAAACCTCACACTAAGCTGATGCTTTATGCCAACACTAATGAAGTCCGTTCCTCCATAGACTTTCATTAGTCAGACAGTCCTGCTGGGTGATTAAGACCGAGACATTCTATTGTTCTCCACAGGCAGTATGATAAGGAGTCGGGGTGTTTAGTAGATCGGGGCTCAGAGCGAGAATCATACAAGTGGCTGATAAATTTATATTATGGGGCAAAAACTACAACTGGGGTAAAAAAGGAAACCGAGCGATATTTTTGAAAATGTATCTTTAATCCGATACGAGGAATAAATTGTTGGGCGACCCCCTTTGAGGCCACTGATTGTGCTGCGCATTCTACGGGCCTGATGGGATTTGTGAAGCCGAAAGATTTCCAATTTCTGCCAAGACCCCATGGAAACGGGATTCCATTACCGCGCGAAAAATAGACACTTCTGCCGTAATAATCCCTTTTTATCTGATTCTGAAGCGTTGCTTGTAGCTGAATAATCCTGTAAATACCCCGCGCTTCACTCCGTCGGGCTGCCGTCAATCTTCTTGTTGAGTTCTAAATGTAAGTAGCACTGAGTATTTTTGCTAATTTCTTTCCAAAATATAATATAAAAAATAAATAAAATTGGGAGTAAAATGGACGATCGTCGGACCGCGGGGGGTTAAAATCTCTCCAAATGTAATTAAAGCCAAATGTAATAATTAGGGGACTGGCGGAGCGAGATTCCTGGGAACTCCTGGCCGTGTCTCCGCTCCTGGATCGTTACCTCACTCCGTGCCGGAGTTTCCGGATCTCCGCGGCGGTTCTTCCGGATTCTTCTCTCGTGGTGATTGGCTGTTGGGAGGATGTTCCGTGGAGACGCACCGGCTGTCGAGGGGTCGTTTTTATAACTCGCTCCCATGTGCCAGGGTTGTGTTTTACGATCGGCTAAAAATATTTTTAGGAGATGTTTGGGCTTTTTATGTTTTATCGCTGGAAACGTGGTCACCGGTTCAACAAGAAGCCTCCCGGGGGCCGGTGATGTGTTTATTCTCTTCTTCAGAGGAGACACAAATCACTGAAATCAAGTAATTGTCCTTAAAATGCTTTAATGATGTCATAATAATAATAATAATAAAATCTTTCTAATCCCCTTAATATTCTATCCCTGCGCTGTGATGCCTGCTTGGTGGATCTTCTTCAGTCCTGACGTCTCATGAGCTCCACATCTTCTCTCTTCTTCTTGAATCGATCATATAGGGGCCCCCGCGGCCCAGGAACCCCAACACAGCTATGGGGGGTACTTAGAGCTTTCGCAACAGCTTGTGAAAAAGTGCAATTTATGTATCAAATGCCATCCTAATGTTACCAGAATAATAATTGCCCCATTTACCATCCACACACAGTTACTGCCCCTTTGGGGTATTATTTACAGCCCCGCGTGCCCAGAGCATGTGTAAATCTATACGATATTCCGATTGGCGTGCCGTCGGGAAGCTGTCATGGAGCGAGCGTGATGTCACCGAGCGTGATGTCACCAAGCGCGATGTCACAGAGCGCAATGTCACCGAGGGTGATGTCACCGAGCTTTCTATTCAACAGGAAACAATAAAGTTCTGTGGAATATTTTTATATGTTATGTGGGAGAGAAGAGAATTGGGTGCCGTTTATACGGTAAACCCGGAATAAACCGCTTCTAATAAAGAATGCTGGGAGGCTGCTCCACCTATCTACTACCCTCTCAGTGAAGTAAACCTTCCTTCCGTTCCATCTCAGTCTCTGACTCTCTAGTGTTAGATTCCGGACTCTTGTTGTAACTTTTCTCCTTCTTTGAAATAAAGTTCCCGTCCGTCCTTTATTAACCCTTTATGGATTTAAATGTCTCTCCCGACCCCTCTCTCTCTTCTGTCTTTCTCTGCTCTCCCATCCCCTCTCTTCCCTCCTTGTCTCTCTCTTCCCTCCATGTCTCTCTCTTCCCTCCGTGTCCCTCTCTTCCCTCCATGTCTCTCTCTTCCCTCCTTGTCTCTTTCTTCTCTCGTAGAAATAAAGTTATTTTGTTACAAATCTTTTTCCTCTTTTTTTCTTCACATTCGGTTTATTTTATTTTGAGCTCGTATTAAAGGGTTTATTTTCCTGTTAAAGAGACCGGTTCCGGTTTTGGTTCCGGTTCCGGTTTACGTGCAAACACCCGGCGCGTCTCTGCGATCTCCGCCAGTCCTGTCCGGGGAGGGGAGACGATTCCGCGTCTCTGAGTGTCACCCGGGGAGCGTCGTGTTCCTTCCGTGCTGATAACGAGAGGGAGCAGTAAACTTGTCGATGCTTTGATGAAATGGAGGGACAGAAGAAAACGTCCGCTGGTTTATTGGCGGCGGCGCGGTCTCCGGAGTGTGGCCGTTACCGGTGGAAAGGGACAGAGAGCTGAGGCGTCTCGTCAGGCCTTCAACAACAGGACGGGAGAAGTGGAGTGCGTTTCACGAGAAGCCATGAATTTGCCCTCCCAGGCGAGACGTTATCCTGTCGTACGAGACCCCGCGGACGGTAACAACGTCTCCGGATCGATACGCGAGTAAATCAGGTCTCGCCGGCCCTGGAAACATCGGTAACAATCCGGCGGAGCGCGTTCTGCCGCGGACTTTGTCTTTTATCCTCTTACAGGAATTTAAAAACGTAACCCTTGTCTGGATACCCCATTTACCCCACAATGGAATACCCAAAATACCCTATATGGTAATCCTCCATATGCCCCATATTAGAATACCCCATATGCCCCATCTTGGAGTTAGTATTCCTCAATCAACCGGGGAAGAGCGCAGGATCTCACCCGCTGGCTGCAAAGACCCGAGGGGATGAGGACCACGGCCTGAGCGCCCAAAACACCAATCCAAGGAGATCATCAGAAATTAGCCAGGGCCGTTTAATGTCCCTTTTTTGTAATTAC
This sequence comes from Spea bombifrons, assembly GCF_027358695.1. Lineage (NCBI taxonomy): Eukaryota > Metazoa > Chordata > Amphibia > Anura > Pelobatidae > Spea > Spea bombifrons. Next base: position 49,551,008 of record NC_071092.1, read on the forward strand.
GAGTAACATTTACTGACAGGAAATCCTCTATTCTTTTGAAGAAGAATCATTCCTGGGTCCAGCTGCGCGTCGCGGACGAGGAACGTTCCCGAGATTCCCGCCCTAAATATTTACGCCATCCTTGGGATTTTGACCATGAATCTCTCCGTCACGCAGAGCGGCTTTTGGAAAAGTAACAATGGCAGCATAGTTCTCTATCTGTCTCATCGACCACAAAACGGCTGGCGGGACGCGGAAAGTCATCCCACCCCGGCAGCAGCTGCAGATCCCCCCTACCTGTCTCCATTAATCACAAGGATTCCGCCCCGAATAAAACTTCACGACGCAAACATCAAGATTTAGACAGAAAACCGAAAACGCGAACATATGGAAAAATCATCAGAAATGATAAAAGCAGGAAGCACTGTCAGCATTGGGACCAGAAACTCCAATGAATAAAATGAAAACCTTTTCTTACTTGCCATGCACTGTGCGCTGTGACATAAACATGATGTCATCTGGAAAATGTACAAAATAAAATATATTTCTTATTATTTCTGTTTAATGTAAACATGAAACGTAGTGTATTTTGTATATATTTTGGTTAAAATGTTTGACTTTGGTGTCGTTGGAATAAAGTTCTGGGGATCTGGGGAGGGCTGACCTTCCATGGAGCTGTAAGCAGGAGAGCCCTCCGTGGCTACAATGTAACAGCCGGAGGGTTCTATAGAGGAGAGCCATGCAACTTTTTCAAGTAAATAATTGAGGATTATGAAGTTCCTAAGCAATAGATATTTTTATTTATGAAGCAAAAGAGGGAGAAAAATCAGTAAAGATCAGTAAATCCCTACGACGCAACCCAGGAAAGCTCCCCTCCGGTTCTCATCTGGTTCCACTCCAATTCCCTTCCGGTTTTCTTCCGGTTCCTCTCCGGTTCTCCTCTGGTTCTCCTTTGGTTCCTCTCTGGTTCTCCTCTGGTTCCACTCCAATTCCCTTCCGGTTTTCCTCTGGTTCCTCTCCGGTTCTCCTTTGGTTCCTCTCCAGTTCTCCACCGGATCCTCTATGGTTCTTCTTTGGTTCCTCTCCAGTTCTCCTCTGGTTCTCCTTTGGTTCCTCTCTGGTTCTCATTTGGTTCCTCTCCGCTTCTCCTTTGGTTCCTCTCCGGTTCTCCTTTGGTTCCTCTCCGGTTCTCCTTTGGTTCCTCTCTGGTTCTCCTTTGGTTCTTCTCCGGTTCTCTTTTGGTTTTTCTCCGGTTCTCCCCCGGTTCCTCTCTGGTTCTCCTTTGTTTCCTCTCCGGTTCTCCTTTGGTTCCTCTCCGGTTCCTCTCGTGTTCTCCTCTGGGTCTCGTTGTTATTAGGAAATATTAGCGTCTTTAAGGCTGCGATGAGAATTTCCAGGTGCTTGGTGTAGAAAGCGCGGTGATGATAGGAGCCGGAGAGCGAGGTTACTTTGTATCTATGCAAAGTGGGAATATTTAATGCAGGGATTGCATCAGATGATAATGTCTCAATTTGCATAATGTCACATCGTGCGAAAAGAAGGACAAGTAGGAGATTTTGCATAATTTCTGTACATTATGTAACCTGCGCAGATTCGATCAGATCTATAGGAAGAAAAAAATGGAGGCCGGACATGAAAGGAGAAAGAAGGCGAATCTATATAAAGATATGCAGATTTAGGGTAATTGTATCAACCCGAGCGTTATTACAATACGGGAATATTCGGGGGAAATGGGGCTCGCTATCCAGGGGGTAACCGAAAAAAGGTGGGGGGCCGATCTGCTGGCAGGTACAGGGTTTCTATGTAAGGACGGGGCAATAAGTCATTAGGGTACCACTTGGGTAATAGGGGCCTCATACTGAAGCTGTGGGAGGGTAACTGGTTTGTCACTGGGGAGCGTAGGCTCCTTACTGGGAATGTCAGCTGCTGGAGTGACAGCTGAACGAGTCGCCGCCTGGAAGGGGTTAAACGCGGCATTGATTGTTGTACGGAGCGCTGCGCAGCTTTTTATGAAGCATTTAGATTGATTTTCCTCTATTTAATTATTCACCATTTGGCCAAAGATAGAAAGTGAATTAATTTATAGCGCGTCCCGTCAGTGCCCCCCCGCCCCCCCCGTGTAACGCGATCCAGTGATTTATATTTAATAAACGTCACAAGATCCACAGCAACCCGGCTCGGAATCTCCGCTGCTAATGACCGCAGCCGTGAAGAAAACACGGAATGGTGCTTTTTTTAATTTTTCCTTCACAAATTGCATGACATTATTTAACTTAAGTACTTTTTTCTGCTGCTATGGCAACAAACTATTTAAATGTACCAGTGGCCACTTTTTGGGGGTTCTATATAAGGAGAAAATCTGGTGCGAAGTCCTAATAGAAACCAAAGGAATGTTTCACAAATATTTGCCGTTTATAAAATTATGATTGTTTATTGTTTATGGCGCCATCATATTCCACGGCGCTGTACAATCTATTTACTGCTGCAAATGTAATCCCTAAATTATATTTTAGGTTATGTCGCTCGGGGTAAATAGGAACGTACCAAGGTTTTCAGAGCGTTTGAATAATATGTGATTCGACTTCCGGGCCAGGTCTTAGCGGGTAATTAATGTACGTCGGCGGCTCTAGCGGGGACAGAACCGACCAATCGGATCCGCCGGATCAGACGCACAAAGTGAGGGTTTTTTCTATTTTCATTACCGTATAAATAAGTTATTTACATGCAAATGGCACGGATGCGATTTTCTGTATGAAGACGACTTTATTACTCAAGTGGCCAGAATAATGGAAACAGAAAGCAGGGAATTCCGCGAGGAAAGCAGCGAAACGCGTCGAGATCCAGAGAGAGAGAGGGGGATTCTATCAGAGGAGAAATAACGCCCCTCTGCTCAGTGGTATATTTTGGGGGGTCTCTGCCCTAGGGAGTCTAATGCGGCTGACGGGAGGTTTTCCCTGAAACCTCTAAAAAGCATATTATTCGACCCTCGGTATTTTCCGGCCCCCGGGGGTCTCTCGGCGGATCCGGGAATCACCTCCCGTCAGACGCCCTCCAAGGTGCATCATTTGTTATTTTAAGAGTCCGGTTCCCCGTAGAACTTTCCGGAACGCTGGCCCTTTGGCTGGAGATCGGAGACCTTGACACCCCGAGAGCCCAGGGGGGCCGATCCCACAGCGTTCCTTTCACAGACGGGGACTTTGTTTAAATCATTTAATACGGGAAGAAAAACAAACTTCTTTACATCTCCATCTTCATCACTCCCATCCCCCACCATCGTCATCCCCGCATCGTCATTCCCCCTGCCTGTACCCTGCACCCGCTATATACCCCCTGCCTGTATCCTGCACCCGCTATATACCCCCTGCCTGTATCCTGCACCCGCTATATACCCCCTGCCTGTATCCTGCACCCGCTATAAACCCCCTGCCTGTATCCTGCACCCGCTATATACCCCCTGCCTGTATCCTGCACCCGCTATATACCCCCTGCCTGTATCCTGCACCCGCTATATACCCCCTGCCTGTATCCTTCACCCGCTATATACCCCCTGCCTGTATCCTGCACCCGCTATATACCCCCTGCCTGTATCCTGCACCCGCTATATACCCCCTGCCTGTATCCTGCACCCGCTATATACCCCCTGCCTGTATCCTGCACCCGCTATATACCCCCTGCCTGTATCCTGCACCCGCTATATACCCCCTGCCTGTATCCTGCACCCGCTATATACCCCCTGCCTGTATCCTGCACCCGCTATATACCCCCTGCCTGTATCCTGCACCCGCTATATACCCCTTGTCGCACGTGCATGTGCAAACAATCACGCACACGCTCTCACACATACTTACACACGCTCTCGCGCACACACACGCTCTCACACACTCTCGCACACACACACGCTCTCGCACACACACACACACGCTCTCGCACACTCACGCACACACACACGCTCTCGCACACACACACGCTCTCGCACACATGCTCTCTCACACACACACGCTCTCGCACACACACACGCTCTCGCACACATGCTCTCTCACACACACACGCTCTCGCACACTCTCGCACACACACGCTCTCGCACACTCTCGCACACACACACGCTCTCGCACACACACACGCTCTCGCACACACGCTCTCTCACACACACACGCTCTCACACACTCTCGCACACACACACGCTCTCGCACACTCTCACACACTGCCAGTTACTACAAAGTGCAGATTGCGCGTGCTGATTGTATCCCCGTCTCTCGAGTGTGGCGGATGCGATCAGCGCCGGGGCCGTGAATCCCGGATGAATCGCATCATTTATCCCGCTTGTTTCTTCTGCAGATTTTAGATGTAAGAATATCACCTGACCTGCGCAGATGTCGCTTCCAGGGCGGATTTCTCGCCGTCAGCAAACACTTTTACAAACACATTTGAATTTGAATGGCTGATAAAATGTCTCAAAAGTTCCCTTCGCCAGCAAAATGAGACGGCGGCCGAGTTTCAACGCGATGACCTCGTCTGCTTTAACCCATTCATTGCCAGGCGGGGGAACATGGGGCGGAAAAACACAGAAAAAAATAGAATTGTATCATACGTATTACGTCTTATTGAGTAACTGAGAAGAAGAAGTGCTGCGGACGGTCCGCGCATGCGCACGCGCTGAAGGTCATTGCGTCGCTCCGGAGACCGGGTTCCAGCGTCCTCAGCGACCTTGATTTGATGGAAATGAAACAAACTGCAAAGGGCTGTTTTTCTTTCCTTTGAGGGAAGAACGCGGCGGTTTTATGGCCCCCGTGGAAGGATAATAGGAAACCATTAGATCCGCACGCAGGGGGCATTCATGCAAAAAGGAATGTTTTATTAGAGCAAATGGCCCAAACCCGGCATTAACGGGGCAATAAACCCCAATTTACTCCACGCCCCGGCGAGGAAGCTCATGATTTGCTCCGTCGCTCTGTTTTTCCATCTCCGAGGCCGTTTATCTCCGCTCCGCGTTCAAATTAAAATGAGGAAAGGGTTTGGGGGGCCGGGGGCCGTCCGGTAAACACGAAATATTACTTCTCCAGAAACCTGTTTTACCCTGGAATATGAATTAAAGAAAAGCAGGATTTTTTTAAGGTGAAATTGAACACTTTAGTGATTTTCTGTTATAAGATGCACTTTTTTTTAGGAAGCAGCCAGAACCGCCGAACCTGCCGGCTGCTTTCCCTGCACCGGAGCCGGGAATATTAACGGATTCATCGATTTATAGTGAAGCGGAGGTGGGAGCTCTAACCGCGCATGGACAGAAAGCTGAGCCCATTTCAGGACACATTACTTCATAAACATCATTTGTTTTCTCTAAAGGAAGTATTTTATTGAAATTTTAGAGGAAATTGAAAGTGAATCCAGGCATCCAGAGCTGCACCGCATGGTGTGCCGCATGGTTTGTTGCATGGTTTGTTGCATGGTTTGCCGCATGCGGACTTTAATGTGCGGTGCGGCCGGTATAATGAAAAGGATACTTTTATGAGAAAAATCTATCTATCTATCCATCTGTCTGTCTATCTATTATCTATATATCTATCTCTAGCTCCAGGTTGGGGTTCTAGTTGCCCCTCTGAGTCGTGGCATGAAGGACGGGATGTTTTCCGCGGGGCGCCGGGCGTCTCTGTGAATAAATAATGTGTGTCGCGCACTTTGAGCTAAAAGCCTCGCAATTTGTACGGAGAGAATTTGGAGAAACTCCCTAAACGTCTCCTTAATCCCCGAATCCCATCTCCCCCCCCGGACTCCAGAAAGTATTCCAAGGAGTGGCGGCTATCAGCGGATTAAATCTCGGCAGCTGCTGCCGGCCACTCCACAGATCACTTTAACGATTATTCATTCATTCATTCATCTCATTCCTTCTCTATTTATAAAACCCCGAGACGGTAACGAATTCACCCAGAAAACACCATTTCCTCACGGAGTTAATAAAATGCAGAAGCTGAAACTCTGATTAATTACAGGAGGAAAGGTCGGGAATGACGAGGCCGGCGCGGCGCGGAGGTAAAACGCACTGTTAGGCGGATCGTGGCCGTGGCTTTGTTTATGATTCTCCATCTTGACCTTTCCAGGATCACAAGAGGACGATTGTTTCCCTAAATCAGGTTTGTTTTTAGAGCCGGCTCATTAAAAAAATGCTTAGCGCTCACTTTCTGCCGAAAAAACATCCCTTTATGCATCAGCTGCGGCCGTTAATTCCCTAATTACATACCGCCCCCCCCCCCCGCCACCAAAACATCGCCGGATCAGTAAAGATTGTTTTACTCGGCGGCGGCAGCTGCCTCGGGTCTCGGCTTCCTGCAGATACTGCGTCTCGTCCATCAACGGCCCGCGGTGACGACACGGCGAGCGGCTGCAGCTCCGCGCACCGCGTCCACGCATGGATTCCGGCGCACCGCTTCCACGCACCACATCCACACACACCCCTTCCACACGCACCGCATCCACATGCATGGCTTCCACACGCACCCCTTCCACACGCACTGCGTCCCCATGCACCGTCTCCATGCATGGCATCCACACGCACCATTTCTACACACAGCTTCCATGCACCGCTCTCTAATGGCGCTTTCACCGCGGCAACCAGACCCCCCCCCGGGTTTGTTTTCATGATTTTTGCGAGTTTGTTACATTTATCGCTTCGATATTCACTATTTCCTCCGCCAAAAAAAAAAGCATAAATTATAGAACATCTGTCAAAAAAAAAAAAAAATCAGCGAAAGGGGGAAGCGGACGGCGAATTTGGTGAAATCTCTCCTTTTCGTCACTTGGTTACTTTGTAACCGTCGATTGGTTTCTCGGGATTAGTTCCGTGTAACGGATTCACGGATTCGGGATCGCCCGTTTGTTGAGGTTTCGTTTCCACGGCGCTGCCGGGGCTTCTGATAGCGACCGGAGGAGCCGCTTGTTTTCAGTAAATACCCCGTTAATGCCCCGTTTCCCCCAAACGAGCGGCTCAGACGCCATCAGCCGCGTCTTCGTCTTCCTATCAGCAGGAATGTTAATCGCGTTCCGTTTGCACTCCGTGACTCCGCTTTCTGTGCTTTTTACCTTCAGTTCAATGACACCGAAAAATGTGAACCTCTTAAGCCGGGAGACTTTATCTCGAGACGGGGCGGAATAATCCCCCCCCACACCCCCCATCTTATCACCAAATAACTTTGTTTCATTTCAAGACTTTTCCCCTAAATATATATATATGGTGTATATAATATATATACGATATCGCTGGAGATGCCGTCCGGCGACTTCTACTGAAATAACGGACTGGAGAACGTGGCATGGAGCAGCTGCCGCCGATTTAAGGCATGTCCGCTAAACGCCTGCCGCTGGCGCTCGGCCCGAAGGACTCCAAACGCCATCCTCTGGGAAACTTTAGATCCGTGTAGAAAAATCATTTAGGGAAAACTGAGCCGGAATCCGAAGCCCGAACTTCACGCTGAGTATTATTCCTCTTACAGATAATCACCCGACGATAATTTCCGGCCCCCGACGAATGCGGGTTTTTTTTTACCGAGTCAGGAATTTTTTCTTTTTTTTTTTTTGTGCATTTTTAGGTTTCATTAATGGAAGCGACAATCCGGCCGGTATTCGCACCGCAGAAAAATAACGTTAATGAACGGCGAAGCCGGATTCCCGAGGATGGACGTCTCATTAGTGCATTCCGGAGAAACGCGGCGTCGTTCCACAAATCCTTTTCCAGAATGAGCTTTTAGAATTTCACTATTTATTTATTTTTCCGTTTTTTGGGGGTATTTGCTCTATTATTGACTGAAATCTTAGAATCTACGATAACTTTTACGCCGTTTGGAAATAATTCCCTGAATGAAAATGAACCTCCGCTCGGGCAATAAAAAGAAATGGAACTCTGGTACAGTTGCCGTAATCTCGTCTAATAACGATGTTTTATTGGCTCGCGGAGAATGATTTAATGCAAAGTAACCTTAATTTGACATTTCGCCACCTGTCTCCTCAGCTAAGTTACAATTAAATCGCGTGAAAGCAGCAAAATCCGCCGGGCTGTAACAACGAGGCGCTCGCGCTGGACGTCGCCGGCTTCCATCGGCTTTTGCCAGTTTTCCAGTAAAAAAGCTTTTGCCAAATTAACGTTTCAATAAAAATTACAATTTGGGGATTGTCGGCTTCACTAAACGCCGCCTTTTACGTTAATTAAGTTTTTTTCTGCTTTTGACAAATATTTTTTTCTGTTGGATTTTCGCTTTCAGAGCAGCGAGGAATTTACTGCGGATTCTATTATTTTCTGGTTCGGTTAAAGTAACTTTTTGGTCCCGTTGCTGATTAGAGAGCAGCGAGAGTTTAAATTCCTCGACCGAAATATTTATTTCTATAAAAATCTATCATTTTACTCAGACAAGGGGCTCCGGCTTTCACCAACACGGGGACCGGAGCAGGACTCATCGCTAGAACCAGGAGCAGGTCACCCGCTGCAATGCTTCGTCCAATCAGTCCACGGTCCCAACGCATTCTGCGCATCTGCTAAAACTTTCCGCCCTGAAAAAGTCAAATCGCTGTCCCGATGCGAAAAACAAATTCTAACACCGGAGAAACGGCCATAAAACACACGATTCAGCGAATGCGCGTCCCGCAGCTGCGCACAGAACAGGTTTCTGCGATCGCATTTCTGCGTGAATGAAATACCGGATAGAGATTAATTTGTTATTGTAATTTGAGTCCGTTCTGTGCGGTTAATGCAGCCAGGGAATTCACAGGATGAGCATATCACTCCTGACTACAGCGTGGGTAGTAAATAAGTGGAAAAGCCCCTCAGCAGAGGTGGTAGAGGGTAATACAGTGAGGGTATTAAACATGCATGGGATAGACATACGGCTCCTGAATCTAAGACGAGACCGACGACTGATTAAGGTTTGAGTCGTTACAGCAGGAGAAACGGGCGACTAGACGGGCCGGCGGGGGCCGATCTGGGTTTCTAGGAGTCTAGTGCAGTAATTTTTTTGGGTGTTTCATTTTCTTTATTCTTTTAGCGTTTTCTGTCTCTTTTTTGGTTGCCCTACAGGCTGCACGGCGGATTCGTTAATTCCCGGCGATAAAACTGTGAAATCTCACCCGCTCGACGCGTTAAACCCTCTCAATGTGCTGAACGTTCGCTGATCTCCTCGCGCAGATTACCCCCTCGTTACATTAACGCATCTGCAAACAAACAAACCCCTGACGCGGAGACCGCTGAGACCTTAATGTGGCCACTTTGTCTGTTTGCAAACAAATAAATAAAGATTTGCAGATAAGACGGAGACTTGGAAGCGATTCTTCCTCCCCGGCGGGTTCTCGGCAGCGACGGCTTCACTATATTTCTTGTTTGTAAAAAGGATTTTGGACAATTTCACAGCGAAGCTGCCCAAAAAACACGCGAGCCCCGGGGATTAGCGAGCCCTCGGAGGAAGGATAGTGTCGCGTTACACCATTAAGCGATCCGGTGCAGCTGCCTCCCGGCGGGGTTCCCGTGGGATTCTGCCCAAACTTACCCAAAGAGCCCATTCTTTCCACGGCCAACGAGCGCCGGCTCTGCGGAAGAAGTCGGAAAATAATTCGATTATCAGATAGTTCAAAAAAGGATTTCCTGGGAAAATTTACCATATTTACGGCGATGATGATGATGATGATGATGACCTCACACTGCGCATCCAGTCGGCCCTTTTTATGAGAACTTTGTGGACGTTCTGAGCTTCCTGAGATCCTCGAAGCCCCAAATTATTTCCATTTAAATTATAGTAAAATTTTACACGAATCTCACATAAAATCTTCTACGAACGTCATAAAAAAAAACATATCGATAAAAAAATCACTAAAACCCCCGAAAACAATCCGCCAGCGTCACAAAATAACTAAACACATAACGTCGTCATTCCAGAGTCATTAAAAACATTAAAAGGCCAATAAATGTTTAATCGCCGAAATAAAAGTATAAAACACTAAAATCACTGAAAATGAAACTACCGGCAGCGGCCAAACTTCCCCCTTTAACCCCCCCTAACAATAGAATCAGAAACGGAATTTACTGATATCACAAAAATTATAATATTAAAATTAAATTTAAAAAATATATAAAATATCAAAACAATCTCAGCGATCGGCATAAAAATCGCTTTAATCTCCATCCCTGATGTAAAGGAGCCGCGAGACCCCGCGGAACGCCGGGAATCATCCCAAAAAATAATAAATATATTAGAAACCTGGCCGCGGGGGCCGGAGTTTGTTCCTCGCTTCGCTCCGGCGGGACGTCAACAGAAAGATTTCTAATCCGGCCTAATCTTAAAAATCAGCTCAGGGTTAAAATCTGTCGGAAAATCGCAGAAATCGGGAACGAAAACATTATCCGCAAAGAACCTTCAGACACAAAATGTTAATTTCAATCCCCCAAAATTACCAAAAATCGCCCAAAAGTCAGAAAAACAAATGAGCTAATGAGTCATTTAAATATTTATTCAGTAGTTTGTTGTTTTTATTTATTTTTATTATTATTAATGCTATTCTTATTATTAATATTATTATTACTACACTTTTTATTAATATGAGTATATTTGAGTATATTTAGCGTCACTGATGATAACATCTATTGAATGAAAAAAGGTGAAATAATGTGGCGCTAAACCTCCAAAACTGGGCATGCTCTTGACTGAAGCCCCCCTCGATCTCCGGGCCGGACCCCCCACCCAATTTACTTTTACTCCCTTAAGCCCGCCGCAACTGCGACCGGGTCCGCCACTCTAAGGGGCCGGGAAGCCCCACCAGGGCCAGCCTTAGGGGTCTGCGGCCGCACAGGGTTTAAATTAAAACATCAGGGTTTTTTTGTTTTTGTTAACTTTATTTAACATGGAGGATGTTAAATAAAGTAAAAAAAAAACCCCGATGTTTTAATTTAACCCCTGTGCAATGTACAATGGGTAAACAGGTTATAATAAGTGGTGCATAACATAGCAGAAGTAAAAGGTGAGGAGGACTCTGTCCATAGGAGCTTACAATCTATCAGGGATGTTTCCAGTTAATACTGTAACTGATCGTTTTATTCTTTCTCTCCGTGACCTTGTCGTTTGTTAAATCGGCAGCTTGCAGCGCACGCCGAGCGCGTCGGGCCGCGGACTTCCTTCTCCTGTAACCGATGTAAGATGGAGCCTCCGCTGTCACCCGACGAGGGCCGACAAGCAGCTCTCAGAAAGAGATCGGGGAGAATTACAAATCCCGGAATAAAAGCCCGGCGGGGGTCCGCTCTCCGGGGATTTGTGAACAGGAGGCTGGAAGCCGCAGCAAATCTCCACAGAAACGCGGATAACAGATTACGGCGAGCAAATCGACTCGGATTTCAGGCCTCGCCGTCCGGGCGGCCGCTCCGTACTGATTTACGGCTTCCGCCATGTGCGCCCCAAATTATTCAGGTTCTAATGACGCTGCGCAGGCGCAGATTCCGGGATGAGAAAGAAGCTTAAAAAGTAAATGTCAGCGGGACGGGAGACGCGGAGGGACTCTCATCCTTCCTCTCATCCCGGCTCCTTTTACACGCTGGAGCGGAGAGCCGGGGGCGTCTCGTCTGACCTCACAAACCCTCTACTGGATGAACGGGCAAAAATCCCCCAAAATCTCGCGGAAACCCATCCTAGAAGAGCGGAAGCCGTTATATCTGCAAAGGGTGGGACATATTAATGTCTGTGTATTTAGAATGTGATGTCATCGAAGCCCCTGCGGGTGTAACGGTCAGGCGTCCCAATACTTCTGGCCGCATGGTGTGTATGGAATGCACAGAGAGGTTGCGCAGTAAGAGCAGTAAATGCATGGAATCCACCGCGTAGCGACGAATATCGCAAATAGATTTATTTGCCCTCATCCGCCATTTTCAGGCCGAGGCCAAAGGTCTTGGCGTCAGAGATTTATAGAAATCATCTCTCTGTATCTTTCATACATAAATTACTTATTAAGTCAAAGTGAAGATGTTTTTATTTATTTATTTGTTGCTCCGTAATCACCGCAGGAAAATGTTTTTATCAGAAAACTTTTAAAGGAAAATAATTCGTTTTCTTTATTATTCATAGAAAATCCGCGTCCTTCATTTCTATCGAAAATTTTGTATTAAATTCATGGATCCACAGACGGAACGAAGCGAATTCTTTTTCAGGCGTGAATTTTTGTGGCCCCCGATCTGTAAGCGGAATCCACGGAATGGAGGATCTGCCGAGGACGCCGACCAACGCCGGCCGATCAGATGTTTTGCGCCTCTCGGCTTACGCTGACTCCTGGAAAGTGAGAAGCGTCTGGAAGGGGCAGCTTAGGGCCGGCAGATGGAAATAGAAACCCAGAACCTGCCGGCAGATTGGCCCCCGTTGGCCCCCATCTAGTAGTCAGAGCTTCGATGTTTTTGTGACCCCGCAGAGCCTCCCCCACCTCGTTTCTCCGCAGGCAGCTTTATTCTTGGGTCTCCTGAGCGCTAAAAGTATTTGTTTATAAAATGGGAGCCCCAGAGAAGCTTCCGGTTGCCCCGCGGGGGGGGGACAATCAGGTGAGAGCGGCCGTTGGTGTCAGATATAAGAAGTAAGAGAAAGCGATGCGCGGCGTGCGGAGCGTCACACGCTAACATCTTCAAACCGGTACCGGAATTTACAGGAATTAAAGTCTTTTAAGAATCAGGAAATAAATTAATTTATTCAGAATAATCTGGAACATCCGGCAGCATTTTAGTGAAATGTTTGATTTTAAGTCTTTGTTGCGTGTTTTATTTGTTAGTTTTTATATTTTAACGCCTGCGTCCCGATTGGTGAATTCGTTGCAGGTCGCCGAGTGTTTTTATTTTTTATCGGAATTCCTCGGCGTCCGGCTGAAAAGGTTTTTTTTTTAAATGTTGGCAGAGCGGAGACCGTTATATCCCACTAAGTGTGCGTCTCCTTCTCCTCTTACTGGAAGCGGCTCCCAGGTGGTGGTGGTAACCTTCGTGTTAATGGCTGCTGCGCGAGGAAAGACTCTTCGAGGACATTCCATGTTTTTAAAAATCATTAGAGGTCCCCGTGACCCCGGCAGCTGCCGAGAGGGAATCCAGTCTGCCGCAGCCGGCTTCCCGCCGACACACGTGTTCAGATACAGATCTCGGAATCCGCGTCCCGGAGGAGACCTCGCCCCGGCCAGCCGCGCTTGGATAAAAATCATTAAAACGAAAGCCCTCCATCACTGCCCGTTTGCCTTCATTATGTGTCTGTTTAATGCGGAGTTACCGACGGCCCTGGGTTTTTTGTTTTGAAGAAAATATTCTTTATAAGAGTTACAAAAATAGTTACTGAGAGGGTGGTAGATAAGTGGAACAGCCTGCCAGCAGAAGTGGTAGAGGGTAATACAGTGAGGGTATTAAACATGCATGGGATAGACATACGGCTCCTGAATCTAAGACGAGACCAACGACCGATTAAGGTTTGAATCTTTACAGCAGGAGAAACAGCGACTAGACGGGGGGCCGCCGGGGGCCGATCCGCAATTTAAAATGACGATAATATTAACACAGTAAGACGGACTGGGGCAGAAGGAGGAGAGCGCCCTGCACTCAGGAGCTTACAATCTATTCCATTGGAATAAACTGCAATGTTCCAATCTTTATCATGAAATGTTACATTTTTTTTGTTGTTTTTTTTTTTTTTTAGCAAAATACAGCTTTTTGGACAGTTTGGTGGAAAGAACAAAATCTTTCTGGCAAATACTAATGATTTGTTTATTTCCCGTGTTTTTCGCGCTCCTGCGCGGTGGGTTCCCGTCAGACAATAGACGGAATCTGGATACATTGTTACCGGAACCGTTAACGGGAAACGAGTCCGAGGCGCGGAGTTTCAGCCAATTCACGCTTTTGGTTTATTCGCAAAGCTAGCGATTCTCGGGAAGTACGATGTCACTTCGAATACGGGGCGATGACTTCATGCGCGATCCCAATGAGCGTCTCGTGTGGATGGAGAGATCAGCTTCAATTAACGTTAATTCCCGCGCGGCGCGTAATTCGCTCGCATGCAAATGTGAAAGCGCTGATTGATCAGATCGTGCCCTTCGCTCGTTAATATTCCGGGACTGAGTTATTGTGGCAGCTCCGCGGGGCGCCGTCAGACGGATAAAAAATGATCATCAAATAAAAACGACAGATTTCGGGGGATTTTTACGGGATCTCCCTTCATTTTTTTTTATTCCTTTTATCAGATTAAATAGCAGGAATATCGCGCTGTTTTCTTTTTTTACCCCAGTTGTAGTTTTTGCCCCATAATATAACGTTTTCAGGTAGCTGCATATCAGCCATTTGTATCTCGCTCTGTTATCTGACCCCAATCTTCAGTCACCCCCCCATGACAGATAACTTGGGGGCTTTGGGGGGTTATTGGGGTTCGCAGGTCTACATAATCCTAAATGCCCCCAAACCCCCCAAAAGACCCCAAACCTCTGAACGACGCAGAATCCATAACCGCTCCGTATTACACTTTAACTATACATTATACAGGGCATGTCACTGATTTAACTATACAATATACAGGGCCTGCAGGAGAAGCTCCCCAGGGCTGGCCCTTCGTAATGCAAAGTGAAGTGAGGGAGATGTCTGTGCCGAGCGCGAGGGCCGGATAATCTCTCGGGTAGATAAGAAGGACTTGTGGAAATTTTCTTGTGAAAAACTTGATTAATAAGGATGAAGCTTCCTCCAGAAAGTCTCCGGCTTCAAGCAACACGGAAAATACAACATTAGGCCGATATCAAGCTCAATATATATATATATATATACACCATTACATAAGTTATGATGTGTGTATATATATATATATATATATATATATATATATACATATATATATATGTATATATATATATATATATATATATATATAGGTAAAGGTGATGGAAATCCCTTCCACTTAATATTAAGGGGCAGTAGAAGTATTATTATTAATCACTCATCTACAGACACCAGAAGGCTTGTTTTTCCCTCAGAAATCTCATGGTGCTGCCACAACCAAAAGGGATTCTGGGTAGGCGCATGCAAATAAGAAAATAAAACAATAATCACCTTTTGCCTCTATATCCACTTTATACCCGGATCCCTGGAAAGTAATCGCCCGCTGTACAGGACAGACTTTACACAAAACTCAGGAAGAGGTGCAGCAGCCAGATCACCGCTCATGGACAGCGGTTTCATCCTTCATGGGATTCATCAGCGTGAGGTTCTGATACTGGGTTAATATGCGAGGCTTGGGGTAGCCAAGAAATACCAATTATATAAGTTATGGTGAGTAAAGGGGGTAGTAGAAATATTATCATTAAACCTTCATCTACAGAGGAGCCGGCTCAGAAACGACACCACTTCTCAGTGACTTCATTAACCCTTTATTGTTATCATCCCTGATGGGGTTAAATGTATAGATAGATAGATATCTGTAGATATAATCAGGAACAGGTATATATATTTAAGGCCACGCGGGCAAAATAACCTAATGAGCAGCGGCAGAATGAATTAATCATTAACACGACAGCCTGATACCGAACTAAGAGGCCTTCAGGGACGGACCCGATAATCCTCGCCCTGAAACATGAAACGTTCACCTGAAAAAGGGAATAAAAGAAAAAAAAAAGAAATGAAAGAAAATGAAAAAAAAAGGAAATGAAAGAAAAATGGAAGAAAATTGCAACAAAACAGCAACTCTGACAGTGAAATTAAACTTTCAACAAGAAATTTAACCCAATTCCTAGAAAAGGGGAGAAAAGCAAAGAAATAGAAAAGAAAAGCGCAACAAAAGCGACCCTCGGAATGGAAAATGGAACTTTTTTTTGTGTGAATTTATTGATTTCTCGTTGTGTTTTTCGGACCCAGAAATGACCAAATATCTGCATCAAGAGAGAAATCAGATAAAAAGCTTCAGAGGTCATTAAGCCGTTAAAACTTTAAAGTTTCATTCCAATTTATTTCTTCTCCCCTCAATTATTTCGTCCTTCACATCAAAAGCGCGACGTGCTGCATTTTACTAATTCACGGGCGGCCATTAGAGGCAAGAAGGACCCTTTTCTGTAAAAAAATAAAATAAAAAATATTCAAAAATCCAGCCTGAGCGAGTTCATTGAAACCTTCCCAGCGTCTTCACGGCGCTCGCTGCCTAAATGTTTACGGCTTTTACTGCCGGGTAATGAATCCGGGACATTTCAATTGTTAATCAATCTATTTATTTTTCAAGAAACAGAAGAAAATGAACGTTTTTTTCATGTGTTCCGTTTCATATAAATACCGCATTCTGAGCCGCTCGCAGACACGTCCTCTTCCTTTATTAGGCAGCATTTTGGGGGGGGTTTCATAATAAAAATGGATGAAAACTTAATTGTACAAAAAAAAGGGTCCCTCCGTCTGCGCTGCTGGCACTAGATATGGGGTAACGATCAGTCACTCCAAAACACGCACCCTCCATTTCCCCAATAATGATAAAAATAAAGAGAAGTACCGTTACCCTCCCCCTCGTTAGCAAGTACTCTCCCATGAGGGGCTACAACCGGCCACCAAGCACCCCAAAGGGTGGAGATCTCTACCAATAATGCCCACAAGCTGTGAGATTTTGCACCAGCAGGTCCCCTCCCTCTTTGGGATGTCGGTGGGCGATCCTTCTGACTTCAATGGGTGGACTACAGCTCCAGGTAGGCGTTCCTGCTATCAGTGGGCGGTCTACAGATCTGCATGGGCGGTCTGTAAATGTTGGGCACAGGGGCTGACCCCAAATGAAGAAACATTTAGCAGGGAAGGAGGAGAAATGGGCGGGGAGTGGGGTGTGACTTAATGCCGCCCCTGCGACGTGGAGATTCTCTGCGGGGACCCGTAGACCAGGAGAAGCGGGAGTTATTTAAGACCAAACACTTAAACTTCTCCTTAAATAAACCCCAAAAATGATTTAAATGACAACTATTTCTCGGCTGCCTTGAATGTCCACCTGAACCCAGGGGCTGAACAAAAACAACTGTAAAGGTAAACATATTATCCACTTTCTTCATTAATATAATATACGGTATATACAGTATAATAAATATATATATATAAATAATAAATATAATATATAGATAATAAATATAATATATAAATAATAAATATAATATATATAATAAATATAATATATAAATAATAAATATAATATATAGATAATAAATATAATATATATATAATAAATATAATATATAGATAAATATAATATATATATAATAAATATAATATATATAATAAATATAATATATCAATAATAAATATAATATATAGATAATAAATATAATATATATATATATATATACTGTATATAACGTATACACAGTACATGGCTGTTTTTTGTTGGATTTCCAGCCGTCTGGATGATGGTTTTTAGTCGCTCCGAATTCCCTGTCCTTCTGTCCTCACTTCTCGTAACACCAGAAGAAAAACACAAATATATCACATTTTAACCCTTTTCAATGCAAAACCCCATTATTTTGTAACCTTCTTCATGTCACCTAAAAGCCGTATTATTTCCATAATTGCCCGAGCCGTATTTTTTTGCGCGTTGCAGAAAAACTTTATTCTTCGTATCGTAAAATAAATCCAATTCATAAAAATAATGAACGCCAACGCTGAGAATAAAGCCTCGTAAGCGCCGGGTTATTGCGTAATTCACTGCGAGGGCTGCCATCGAAGAGTTAAAACCTTTATGATAAGTCAACGACCCAGAAAATGACAGAACGCCCGGAACGGCCAACGTGTAGCGGCCTCATGTAGCGTGTAATGTGCGAGAGCGCTCGGCGGCTGAGCTTTATGAGAGTGATAAATCGCACCCGGGAAAGGATTCTGTCACCCAGACGGCGGACGGCGGAACTTCAGTCGCGCCCCCAAAACCGGGTTTATTTCACCGAAATTCTACAGGACGAGATCATCTTCAGTCGGAAATTATTTTACTTTATTTCTCCAGAAAAGATCCAAAAACTCGCGATGAGCGTTTCCTGGTCTTTTTCAAAATGTTTGAATCGTTAGCGAGAGGATAAAAAAGCCTCGCGATTCCCCCGCCGCTGGTCGGCGGCTCCAAAGGGTCCGATCGCTGCTTCAGCCTTCACATCGCGTGCGGAATGTCGGACCCTCGCTCCGCTGGGGGGGTTAGATGGAGACACATCGGGGGGTATGCAGGTAGCCGGGGTCCGAAGCGGGGCGAAGAAGCAAAGGGCGGCCGGTCGAGTCACCCGATTCATGTCGGGGAGGAGAATCCAGAAACGCAGCCCACGGGGCACCGAGACCGATAGACGGGATCCTTATTTCCATTCATTTCCACCCAAAAAACACGAGCGCCTTCCACGTAAATCGTCTCTCACGCTTGGAAACGTCAATAATCAGCGCAGGATTTATAAAAGTCTTTCTACCTCCGCGATCCGCACATCCAGCAAAATACAAGAATTTAACATTCCCCAAAATAACCATTTTATGAAAAAAACCCTGAAATAATTCAACGAGTCGCCGGGGAACATTTACTGCGGAATCAATGAAAATAACACCCGTTTTACAGATAATGTATTTATTTATTTATTTATTTATTACGCAGAACGCAGAGGATAAAAAAACAAACATTTTGGAAATCGCCGAAGAGTTAAACGAAGATGGACGTTCCATTTGGGGATAAATACATAAAAATCAATCAAAACCAATGAGGAGGAAAAATACCAGTTAAGGGGCAGCCTTTAGTTACTTAGAACAGAAGGAGCCGTCAAAGGTTTGAGAAGTTTACGAGACGCAACAAATGGTGCAAAAAAGCCACGGATTGGCTAAAATAACGAATGTAATGATTTCCACGCAAGATAAGAACCAAACCTAATTTCTTCAGGCGGTTGGGCAAAAACTGGATCCATTATGTGTCAGGTCGGGGGAGATGGTGACGGCACAAAGAAAGCCAGGAAAAAGAGCTGATAAAACGTTAAATCGTGGCCGTCGGGACTCAGTAACCAAAAATATAAATATAATAAATATAAAAAAACAAATATATTACAAAATGATATTCATACGTCTGGTGTTAAATTGCGGTCTCTTAGTGTGACATCACTGAGCGCGTGCGGTATTTGTGTGACAGCTGTGAGACAGAGAGAGTGAGAGAGAGAGAGAGAGAGAGTGAGAGTGAGAGTGAGTGAGAGTGAGTGAGTGAGAGTGAGAGTGAGTGAGAGAGAGTGAGAGAGAGTGAGTGAGAGAGAGTGAGAGAGAGTGAGTGAGAGAGAGTGCGCATCTAAACAGTTACTCTTTACGTAGTGGTTATTATTTTTGGCGGGATTGGGACCCTCGTGTAATTTTGTATCCGTTTCCTGAGTCGTCGTGATATTTACATCCGGAGAGCAACGTCCCCTCGTACCCCGGTCTCTCCGCGCGGCGTCCCCTCGTACCCCGGTCTCTCCACGCGGCGTCCCCTCCTCCCCCGGTCTCTCCGCGCGACGTCCCCTCCTCCCCCGGTCTCTCCGTGCGGCGTCCCCTCGTACCCCGGTCTC
Organism: Spea bombifrons; assembly: GCF_027358695.1. NCBI lineage: Eukaryota > Metazoa > Chordata > Amphibia > Anura > Pelobatidae > Spea > Spea bombifrons. Next base: position 49,570,499 of record NC_071092.1, read on the forward strand.
TCCGCGCGGCGTCCCCTCGTACCCCGGTCTCTCCATGCGGCCGGCTTTTGGTCTTTAGAGCCTTTTGGGCTCCAGAGGGGCTTTTATTTCACAGTCCGAGACCACCGAGGATTCTGGTGGAGGGACTCCGGGAGAATGGCGGCCGGCCCTTTCTCTTAGCGTCGGGGCCGCGCGTTTCGTGGAGAATTCATCGTCCGCCTGACAATGCGATGGGAGATTAATTATGGAAATCCCGACTCCCCCCCGAGGGGGCTCAGGCCTTGAGGAATTTGTAGAAATGCTGTTTTCTGGAGAAATCTGACAGTTTGACTGCTGCAGATCTGCTGCCGGAGATAAGCTGCGTATTTCTGAAGAATATTCCGCCGCCCCGCCGCCCGCGGACATCTGAGCGCCGATAAAGAGGAAACGCGGCGGGATTTACACGTCTTTTAAGAGCGATTCCTATCAGAAACGTTTCCAGTTCTGAGCGTCGAGAGCCGACTCCTGGCAGCCGCCGGACGGCGCTGAGATTTTCTGATTCCGCCGCGCGTTTATGTAGCGGCTCCTCGCGCTCTAACGCAGGGGGGGGGCGCGCATGCAGCTGGCGGGGCCGCGCCCGCTAATATTTTCTCCACATTTGGCGTCTTTGTTTTTAATAAATAAACAAAAAAACACCAAACGCCCCCATAATTCAATCATTTCACTTTTTTAAGCCTTAGTTCTGTCGGAAGGGGGGGGTCGGGGGGGGAATCAGGGGGGGGTTAAAATTGATAGTTTTAAAAATATAAAATAGCTTAAAATCTGTGATTTGAAGATTTGGGGTCAGAATTCTTTTCACGAGCGTCACATGGAGCCACTAGGGTTTGCAGCAAAAAGCGATAGGAAGCATTTATTCCCTGACTGGATCCTTTCTATATGTTTTTTAGGTGATTTCTAAAACAAAAAGTTCCACGGAGCTTCAATAAACTGATTTCATGTCACCTTGAATGACTAACGCTCGGTTTATTGATACACAAACATTTGGGGTCCCCGAGACCCCAGTAATAGTAACGCTTCCCAGCAACTAAATATTTTTACCCCCATCTTGTGTCGGAGGTTTTTGCCCCAATAGAGAAACGGAGACAGAAACTACGTCCGAGACTCGACGGGGCTTCCATCGTGTGACAAAGAACCAAAAATCACTATTACTTTGTGCATCAAAACTGAAGGTTTGGCCCCGAAACCAACGGGAAGCTAATTATCAAATCAAGTGAAAAGTGGAAAGAAACGGAGTCCGGAGAGATCGTGAAATTAAATATCAGCGATGCGAGTTTCTCGCCGTCCTGCGTTTATCTTTTTTCTTTATATATTTCTGATTTATAGAATCTGCAGAAACAGTAAAAATGATTAAAAACCTCTTTTTCTGGTGAAGTTGCTGCTGGAAGATCCGGAACGAGACGAGGCGGATCGGAGGGAGCGTCTGGACCACGGATAATACGCTGACTACAAGTCCCAGCATCCTCTGTCCGGCTGATGGACGGCCTCCATATCCTGCCGTTTGTCAGCTAATGAGACAGAGCAATCTGTCGTGAATGATTCATCCCGGGAAGAGCGGCCCTCGGGGGCCGCGGGGCCCTCTGTGTGCAGACAGAGGGTCATTCAGACGAGTCTCTGCCCGGGGGAGTTTGGGGGGGTTAGGGTTCGGCGAGCAGCTGCTTGTATGATCTTTACAGGTGATTCTCCTCCTTATCTTTTAGGTCATCTTACAGCGAGATTCTCATCTTCAGGCGCTCGCAGCGCTCTAATTACCCCAAACCTGCGCGACATCCGAGATCCATCAGATCCGCTCATCAAAGACACGCGGAAACACGGAGAGACCCCCAGGTTCTAACGGCAGACAACAGAGCTCAGCCACGTCTGACTGTCTGTCTGTCTGTCAGACTGGAAGTGTCAGTCTATTTCCGCAATGTCTGTATGTATGTGTGTGTGTATATATATGTGTGTATGTATATATGTGTATATGTGTGTGACTGGTTCATTAATGCGCTGATCCTCATAACGGCAGAGCGCTGATCCTCATAACGGCAGAGCGCTGATCCTCATAACGGCGGAGCGCTGATCCTCATAACGGCAGAGCGCTGATCCTCATAACGGCAGAGCGCTGATCATCATAACGGCAGAGCGCTGATCCTCATAACGGCGGAGCGCTGATCCTCATAACGGCAGAGCGCTGATCCTCATAACGGCAGAGCGCTGATCATCATAACGGCGGAGCGCTGATCATCATAACGGCGGAGCGCTGATCCTCATAACGGCGGAGCGCTGATCCTCATAACGGCGGAGCGCTGATCATCATAACGGCGGAGCCCTGATCCTCATAATGGCGCTCGGGAGGAAGATGTCGGGACCCCCGGCGACCCCTCTGCGGCCGCCGTCTTCACTGCAGAGCTCCAGGATATGATGTCATACCTGGCGACTGCTTTTAACATGCGCACGGACCAGCGTGGACCTGATGTCTCGTTTAGCCCTTTCTATATCATTCCCCTCAGCTGATAAGTATTCCAGGGCCACGCGTTTTACGGGGACCTGCTGTGACCCCAAACCCTGTGACCGGTTATCAGCGGCTTTACCTGGTGACCGGTCACAGAACGCGGGGTCCTGGCGGGAAGATAATATGAACGCCCCGAGTTTGCGGGGTCTCCGGCTGAAACGGATCCCTCCTAAATGTTTCAGAAGGAATCTGACCGGAGGCGTTATCCTAACGAGATATCGGTGACGAGCCGGTCTTAACTTACAGCCGCGTCTCAGCGCCACCGATTCACCTCACGTTTAACACCTGTCTTCCCTACCTGCCCCTGGGGCATTCTACAGGGGGCTTTAGCTGGGTCTGACGGGGTCATAAAGAGGCCCGATCCTTCGCCCCGAATCCACTTTGTTTGGGGAAGTGACCTTTCTGTTCAAAAGACATAAATTTGGCTCATTTCAATTATTTAACAATTTTAAAAGAATCAAATTCATTATTTTATGTAATTGGGGTGCAGCAGGGGCAGCAAGGGAAGCGGGGGCAGCAGGGACAGAGTGGGGAAGATGGGGCAGCAAGTACAGGGGGGACAATGGGGGCAGTGAGGGGAGATGGGGGCAGCGAGGGGAGAGGGGGCAGATGGGGGGGCAGCGAGAGGAGAGGGGGCAGATGGGGGGGCAGCATGTGTGCTTTTTTCAGGCCTGGATTTGTTTCTATAATCATAAAATCCCAATTATTTCTGCGTCGGCTGCAATTTTTGACGTTTATTTGAGAGGCTGAAGAATAAAAGGAAATGAAATAAAGGATCGCCGGCGTCCGGCCGCGTTCTGCCGAGTGACGATCGAGAGAAGCGCCAGCCTCTGCTGCTAATTAAATCGTCCCGTAATAAATGTGCCTGGTTACGTACGAGGCCACACACTGAGTCTCTGACTCTCTAATATCTCGCGGTGTCGGTTTCTCTGAGGATAAAACGCGTTAAAAGTCGGCGTATTAGAACCCGCAATAAAACCATGAAACGATCCTAACACCTCCCGACCTTCCCGGGAAAACCAAACCATTCCTGTTTTCCCTGGCACGCCTCAGCCGGCCCGAAGCCAAAACCCACACGGTTATTATGGGAAATGGGGGAAAAGATACAAATATATATATTGTTTTAATGAATAAAATACACTGTGGGTGATTTTGGAGATATTTGTTGCAGCCGTGGACGGATTTCTCTGAGATTCGTGGTTTTATTCCCGAGATTAAAATGATAATGTGGAAATCAAAGGATTTGTGGTTTTTTTGCTTTTTTCGCCCCTCGCGATTCTGCCAAGTCTGAAAGATGAGACATTCGGGGCAACTCGATATTTGGCGAATTACTTGGGATTTTCAGACATTTTAGAACCCTGAGGATTGGTAAAAATTCAATAAATGGAAATTTTTTGTTACGCGGCAGCGATCCGAATTTCCTCATAATAAACACAGAGAGGGGTTTATTCACTAAACTGGGAGATGGCAAGCGAGCTGAACATCTTCAGGGAGGGCTGAGCCAGCCCTGCAGTCTCGCGGTTTAGTGGATAAAGCCCTTACACTGTGTGACGGAACATCTACTTTTTTGTCCCAATAAACTCCCCTTTATCTGCAGATCTGGAGCCGCCGGTGCTGTCAGTCATGTGATATTTTGGGTGACTTTCCCGGCTCAAACACCACACTGAGCTGATGCTTTATGGCGATGCTAATGAAGTCCGTTCCTCCATAGACTTTCATTAGTCAGAGAGTCCGGCTGGGTGATTAAGACTGAGCCATTCTATTGTTCCCCACAGGCAGTATGATAAGGAGTCGGGGGTTTAGTAGATCGGGGGTCAGATAACAGAGCGAGAATCATACAAACGGCTGATATGCAGCTGCCTGAAAACTTTATATTATGGGGCAAAAAATGCAAAAGAGTTAAAAAAGAAAACAGCGCAATATTTATGAAAACTGATTTTTAATCCGATGCGAGGAATAAAAAAATGTCTGGAATTCACATTTAAGGAGTTTTGTTTCAGAAACGGAACGGAACGCCCAGTAATTTCCTTCCCGACATCTTCAGAATCTATCTTTATGCAAATAGGAAGTTAATTGTAACAAAAGTGTTAAGATCTCCTCTGAAAGCTCCAGGAATTTAAACATTTTCAATTTCCTGCAGCGTAAAACCGGTGGATTATCCCCGAAATGTCACGAGGAACACAATGACTTTACTGCGAGAAGCGGATAGAAATCCGCGGCGTTCACACTGAGATTACAGCCCGACGCGGCCCCAGGTAATATATATCCCACAGGTGACGGGGGAGCGGCAGACGGACGGACAGACAGACAGACGGACAGACAGACGGACGGACGGACGGACGGACAGACGGACAGACAGACAATCGGACAGACAGACAATCGGACAGACAGACGGACCTCTCCGTCCCACCGGCAGCCGTTTGTTCATTTGTAGAATGGGAAAGTTTTGGGAATCCAGAAAAATCCGACTCAGCATTTTAATTAATAGAAGATAACGGAAAATTCCGGGATTCAGAAGCGCCGGGGGCAGGCCTGGGAACTCTCTTGACACGCCCCGCTCCCCGCCCACTTTCCCTTTAAATGGGGGTGTTTCCCGCTGCCGTTGGCAGGAACACATGTACGACGCAGAAGGAATCTGACTTTGACGCCGTGTAACACCGAGGAGCCGGCGGGGGCCATAACAGATACCGGGAAGAGCTCGGAGGCGGCCGGACGATCCCAGGTGAGGTCGCAGTGCGCGGAGTCCGTATGAAATCACAACGAGGACGATCAGACGGAATCAGGTGTTTCACGTAAAACACATTTTGACGCAGAAAGTAAAAATAACAAGAAATGATTTGATTGGCGGGGGAAACGACGACGCAACATAAAAATACAATTAGCGAGGAGCCGTTTTAGGATTCAATTAAATTTTGTTAAAACAATCGTAAAAAAGCTTTATTTCCATCTCGTAAAACGACTTCTCCAAATACTTATTCCCAATATTGTGCCGTTCGTATGATTTTTTTTATTGACCATAAAACGAGGTTTCAGCTCCCGGACCCCTCCGCGGCGGAAAATCAGGCGCCAGAAATGATTATTTTTATCAGTGAATTTATTTCTGTTAATATTTACCAAGAATCGACCAAAAATAATTTCAGACGCTTTTTTGGGGCGGTCCTGACCGGCGAAAGCAAAGAAAACAAGACAATGAATGGGTTAAAAACGGCTGATTTTACACAAATTTGAAACGACGCAAAAGTTTGCAAATCTCACATTTTTCCAGCAGCTCGATAAATACTGAATACGGCGAACAGGAAGAAAAATCACAAAAGCAGCAAAAATTCACGTTTAAAAAAACCGCATTCCAATAATTAATGAATAATATTAGGATTTTATTAAATGTTAAAAATATAATTAAATAATATAATCGATGAAATTTCATTGTAAATAATCATCGAGACAGAAAAAGCATTACATTTGTGCATTTTCTGCATATTGGTGAAGTTGCCGTCGGCGACACATTGTTGCGTAATTTTAGGGTAAGATTGCTAAATCCCCCTTAGTCTCTCACGCCTCTGCCGGTACCCGACCCGGTTATTGGCTTTTTAACCAAATTGCCCTCAAATCACATGAAAAAAATGCCCCTTTTCAGTCCGTTACTGTTAACACTTTGTTGTGCGCTGGATTTCTGTGCGTTCCGTGCGTTATTTTGCCCGGCTCGCGCATGTTCTGGGCTCCGCGCAGATCATTGTGTTTGCGCTCCAGGGAAAGCGTCTCTGTGAAAGATCTTTATGACATCTGCAAAGAGTCCGTTTCCTTCCAGTCCGTCTGTAATATCGCTCATTTTTCACTTCATTATGTCGATTCCCGGCAGGAAACCCCCTTGAACGGGCCGGGTGAGCGGCCGCGCATGTTCTCCGGCCTGCTGCAGAGCGTCACTCCGTGTCAGCGCCTATACAGCAAGGCACCTACAACGGCACCTAAAGAATTCACCGTATTGCGTGACTTAAACTTATAGATGATGGGAGATCCTCGCGAACGACATCACTTCCTGGGATAAAACAACAAATTTAACAATAATCGATGAAACGCGGCAAAAAGAGCCCATTTATCCTCCGCTAAACACGAGGAGAAGATTCACGGAGGAAGCAAATTCTTCTATTTTACCCTTTTTTCCAGAATTAAAGATCTCAGAAGATTCCATCGGATTTCGCTTTCCGGAATTCTTAGAAATAATGGTAAAAGACGGCTCCGGACTCAGAGAAAGCGCCGGTTCCCGAGGGCCGGGAGTTGTCGCCGACGCTCTCATTCCCTCACTCGCAGCGCCGGGCGCGGTGTTTAGTGCTCCGCGTTCCATGCGGCGCACAGAAAGCATCCGGATATAACACGAGGTGAAAAGACACCCCAATCCCGCTCAGCGTCACCCAATATTCAGAAACAAAACATTCGGTAGGAATCCCGGATTCAGATCGCCGGCCGTCGGCTCGTCTGGTCGCCGGATAGTTCCGTGCGGTTTGGTCGCCCGGCTGCAGAATGTTCCGGTGAATGCGGATCACGGCGTCTTCTTCATTCTTTTTTATAATAATGTTTAGAATGTTTAGTGTTTGTTACCGGATACCGGAACCTGCAGAAACGCGTTAATTTTTGGGGAATAAAATGATATTTTATTGCCTGCTCCCCACTCCCCGCATTCGGTGCCCGCTCCCCGCAATCGGTGCCCGCTCCCCACTCTCTGTATTCAGTGCCCGCTCCCTGCTCCCCGCATTCTGTGCCCGCTCCTCACTCCCCGCATTCGGTGCCCGCTCCCCACTCTCCGCATTCGGTGCCCGCTCCCCGCTCTCTGTATTCGGTGGCCGCTCCCCACTCTCTGTATTCGGTGCCCGCTCCCCGCATTCTGTGCCCGCTCCCTGCTCCCCACATTCTCTCCGCGCTCTTTGCGTTCTGTTATCGGGATTTAGGTTGCAACGCGATCGGATAAGAATGTTCGGAATGGCGTCCGTGCGGATTCTCCGGGATAATGTTTGGAATGAGGCTTTTTTATGAGGCATCTGGGCACAGACTAAACACTGCGCATGTTCATCGCGATAACGGTGATGGATGAGTTTATTCTCCCCGTATCATCTCTTACAAATCAGACAAGAATTCCTTCCTCCATCGGCGGACGTTTTCCTAAATCCCCCGAGATTAACGGGTTTCAGGTTAAATCAGAAACGTCCAGAGCTATTTCCAGGTGGAACGCGAAGCCGAGCCGGGACCTGGAAACGTTTACTGCCATAAAACCCGCAGAAATGAATAAACCTGCGCGGTCCCCCTGACCGGTCTCTGTCTACTTATTACCTTCAGAATAAATGATGCCACGTTCTAGAATATTCCGTTAAATTAACCCAATTCTACGCCCTATGACCGGGGTGACATTTTTTTTTGCCGTTGCCCCGTGAATCGGTTCGGAGTCTGGCCCCTCGCGGAGTCCGGGTTCTGAAAAAAAAGAAGGCGATCAACGGCAGGCAGCAGATTTACCTTCAGCATTTAATGATTTCCGGAAAATTCCTTTAATTCTTTGTGGGGTAAAAAAACTTTTAGAGATGAAATCCGTTCCGCGGACCGAGAGAAAACGCTGAACGGGGATGAAGAATAATGAAACCGGGACGCGGGGCCAGCAAAGAAAGACAGGAACCGGTATTTTGGGTGAAATCATTTAAAATGAAGGCTTTTGTTTGTTTATCAGGTTCTGGAAGAATTGACCCCAATCCGTGTTGCGTTTCCGAGGGGTAAGCGAAGCCGGGGCGGCGGGCGATCTGCCGGGCGGCGGATGATCTGCCGGGGCGGTGGGCGATCTGCCGGGCGATCCGGTTAATGGACGGTGGTTCCAGTAAATAACGTATTTTTTGCAGGATCAGCATATTTTGTGTTTTTGCCGCTCGTTAGACGAATGTTTTCTGTGAACAGCCGGCCGCCGGGTTTTTTTTTCTCCCCCTGGCTGAGCGCAAACACCGGCCGCGGCCACCGGCTGTGACAGACCTGCCCCGGGGGTAACAGATACATCCAGAATACGTTAATTCAGATCAGCGACTCGGACAACCTTCCTACATTTCATTACCCGCCGCATCGCAGAGTAACCCTTTGGCTGCCGGGGCAGAGGGACCTCACTCGGAACGCAGGGAGAGGGAGAAATTTCTATAAAAACGTGACTTTTGGCCAATTATCTGTATGAAGCCGGCTGCGCACCCCGACACCAGCGTTACCGGCAACAGCACAAGAGGCAAACCGGTAAAATAAGGCACTGGGGCCGGTGATCCTGGGACCGCTCATCCTACCGGCCTCGCTGCCAGAGAGAGTTCCCCCCAAAAACACAATTTGGCCATGTGAAGGATTCTAAAGCGAATTATTGGGGTATAAATCCCACCGAGGCTCGGAGCCGGAACACCGAGCAGCGTCTGTGAGACTCCTTATCCTTAAAACTAATCGCAGGACTCGGGGGCAACGTCAGCGAATCCAGGTCTGGGGGTCCGACATTCATCACATTGTACAGCGCTGCGGAATATGTTGGCGCTTTATGAGATAATGATTACTATCCCAAGGCTTTCTTATTCCATCTCATTCTAACGGATGACATCAGCGGATGACATCCTCCTTACGCTGCCAGAGAAATCCCAAATACCCCTTCCCAAGCGTAACCCCCCCCGCGCACGCTGCCTCCGTGAGACCCTCCAAAGGACAAAATGGTGACGGCAAAAATATCGCGACTACTAAATATTACATTATTATTTACTGATCTGTATAGCGCCATCATATTCTGCAGCGCTGTACAGCGGGCTACGGATTTAGCTGTTTACTAAAAAATAAAGATTTTATAAAAACAATAACAGCCCCCGGAATATTCTTTCCTGAAATCCTCTTATTTTCAGCAAATTTCACTTCAGAATTTAGTTCCTTCTTTATTTCGTGAATGATTTGTTACTTTGTTTCCATATCATTAAATCCCCGGCATGCGAGTCCTGCACCGGTTCCCGGGGTTTAATATTTCTTTTTACATCATCAGCTTGTTTTTGTAAATAGATTCCTTAATGACATCATTTAAGCGAAAATATAAATAACAGAAACATTTATTTAAAAAAGAAAATGCGAATGCATTAGGAATGGTGGTCTCTGGCCCACGGAGCTTACAGTCTAAGTCAGACGTGCTGGAATCGGGATCCTCGCGGGTGAAGGAACTCGGAGGTCTGAAATATTTCTGCATTTTGGCTTTTTAAAGCACTAACTGCATTTCATTAAAGTCTTCTCTGGGCCGCTATCCGTCGTCGTGGTAATTGGAAGGTGGGCAGCGCATGTCTTACGATCGATTCCTGTTACAAACTATCCATTTATTGATATTCCGCATTCTTTGTACCTTCACGTATTTTATTTACTAATTACGGCCCCCGTGGTGCGGCCGGACTCGTTACCACGTGAAGAATGTCACCGGGGGAACCGATTTAACATCTTTCAGCAGAAACGTTTATCTGACGCGAGAAGCCGCTTTATGTCGGACGGTCGCAGGGGGAGTCGGATCGTATAACGCACCGGAAAGCCCCCCGATCCCCCCAAACCCCAATGGCTTATTCAGTAAAGGTCACGCCACGGATTACAAGCTGCCCTTAACCCAAAGCCAGCGATCGTAAGGCGGCTCTGGCTCTTTAAGACCAGCGGCCACCTTGTGACGTATATGTGCGGCAGACTGCCGGGGTCATGCGCGATCACACAATACGTTTTTATGCTCACGTTGCGTGCAGCCGGCACATCCAGCGCGAGCCGCAGCACCCGATCTCCACGGAGCTGCAGGGCCGGTGAGTCTGCGGTGCCGTCGGCCCATCGGGGCTGCATCCACCCAGATACTTGTCGCTAACCGTTTGGCCGCATGCGGCGATCGCCTTCTCTCCCATTACTGAGTCAGCAAATAAATGGCGTTTCTGTAAAACGGCCGCTCGCTTTATCCGCAGAAACCGACTTCTCTTCCCCAGAACGGAGTTTGAAACGTCAGAAAATTCCCGGCAGAGGGCTCTGCCCGGGACTCTCGGGTTACATTTTTTCTCTAATGTTTTGGCTTCAATTGCGTCCAAAATTCCATAGAAACTGACTTATCTCCGGCTGAAAAGTAGCTGAAATTCTCCAACCCAAAACGATGATATTTTTCACTAAAAATGTCTGTGCGAAAAAACAAAAAAACCTTCCTTCCCCCCGATATTCCGACGGGAATTCCATCTTTAATCACAGAGTACAGCGCGGCGCTCTCATTTTGTTTAAAACGCTGCAGTCTTTACAAAAACCAGATCCGTTTTTTGTTTTTTTTTGTAAACCTCCTGCAAATTGGAAAGTTTTGGCCCGGACCGGCGGGTAGAATGTAAATCACGGCTTTAATGGCGCTCTTACGGAGTCGCACATCTGTTTCTGTTTTGTGGAAGTTAATAATATAACTGGCGAGTTTAAACGGCAGGCAGAGTCGGGAGAGGTCGCCCCGTGCGATGAGCCGCCGGCCCGGCAGTTTTCTCTCCCCGTCTCCGTCCTGACCCCGCGCTGCCTCCTTCCTCCGCTCGCCGAAGTTTGTCTTAAATAAACACGCAGGGGATTAGAATCCGGCGCTCACACCTGCGCGTTCCACGCTTTAATCCGCGGTTTTAGTAACTGATGCTTTAAAAAGCCGAGAGGAAGAAACGTTTGAGATCTCCCAGAATGGCGGCCGAGTCCCCCCGTCCCGGACGCTCTATTTATTTTTCTGCTAACCCTCTGCTAAAATGTTTAAATTTGACAAATGCCTGAAAAGAGGCAATATGGAGAAAATAATCAGACACATGTGTTTCTAATGATGTGCACGGAGCTGACGTAACGCGGGCCGCTGCGGACAATCTCAGCGCGGTTACATTGTGCCGGGGGCGCCGCACCAGACGTTCCGAGCCTGGAGACGACGTTCGTGCAAACACAGCGGGCTCTGCGCGGCATGCGCGGCTTCATTCATTTTACATTCCCATCTGTGCGTTTAAAGCAGCGGAAAAACTGTTTTATTGCACATCCCTCCCCAAAATCCCCTCCGAGTCTCGCTCCAGATATCGTGCGGCGGCGATGGCTTCTGACATCACGGATCGCCTCGTTTTAGGTAGCTGGGGCTTGGCTCCAAAACGCGGCTCTTTCCGTCACTTTAAGAGTTAATAAATTTTATCGTTATTATTATTTTACTGGATCCTAAAAAAGTTCTTTTTTTTTCCTTTTCTAATTTTTTCTCCCAATCAGTCATTCGGTGCCACGGCTGGCGTTAAAGAGGTCGTCGCGTTCTCCTCTCGGGGAGAAGGGGGGGGACATAAAACGGATAATACACACGGGGTATATCGCGTTACAGAACGGAGCTGCGCATGTTCTGATGGGGCAAGATTTCTAAAATGTTTTTAGAGGCAACGATTAGAAGCTAAAACCCCAAGATCCTCCTCAGACTCCTAAAATGATCCGTCTACCTGAAGAAGTGATTGATTTCTCCTTCTGATTTCCCCTCCTCCGCATCTCCTATCACCCCCTCCATGCCCTCGCCTTTGGACTTTTAGGGCCTGGTGGCTTCAGCTGGGCTTTAAAGACTCAAACCTTAATCAGTCCTTGGTCTCGTCTTAGATTCGGGAGCCTTATGTCTATCCCATGCATGTTTAATCCCCTCACTGTATTACCCTCTACCACTTCTGCTGGGCGGCTGTTCCACTTATCCACCATCCTCTCGTTAAAGTAAAACTTCCTTACATTCCATGGCTTCTGACCCTCTAGAGTTAGAAATTTAGTTCTTTTTCAGACAAACTAAATACCGCACGGAAATGTATCCGTATTTACGGAATGATCTAGAAGAGTTGCACAGAAAATCTTTTCCTGAGCCGTACGAGTTGCCATGACATCCCGCAGGTTTTACTGGGGGAAAAATATAGTAATTTAAAATAGATCTTAAAAGTCATAATAATCCAGATGCTGACCTTTAGAAAAAAAGAAATCTATGTGTTTCAGTGCAATTAATATCCAGTCTTCTAATTACCTTCCGCATTATCATAGGAAGATTACGGCTTTAAAATTGATGTACAAAAGGTTATTTCTGTGATGTACAGTGATTAAAACGCTCTGCGGCATCAGTAATGAGTATCACGTTCCTCCTCGTATTGTTTGTTATGTCTGGGCCCGTTTAGAAATCCGTCTGCAATAATAATCATTACATTATTTTTACATTATTATTGTTATTATTATTATTAGTAGTAGTGGTAGTGGTACTACATGTACAATCATTATTATATTATATTATTATTATTAGTAGTAGTGGTACTACATTTACAATGCTTATTATTATATTATTATTATTAGTAGTAGTGGTAGTAGTAGTGGTACTACATTTACAATGCTTATTATTATATTATATTATTATTAGTAGTGGTAGTAGTAGTGGTACTACATTTACAATGCTTATTATTATATTATATTATTATTATTAGTAGTAGTGGTAGTAGTAGTGGTACTACATTTACAATGATTATTATTATATTATATTATTATTATTAGTAGTAGTGGTAGTAGTAGTGGTACTACATTTACAATGATTATTATTATATTATTATTACTACATTATTATTATTATTATTAGTAGTAGTAGTGGTACTACATTTACAATGATTATTATTATATTATTATTACTACATTATTATTATTATTATTAGTAGTAGTAGTGGTACTACATTTACAATGATTATTATTATATTATTATTACTACATTATTATTATTAGTAGTAGTGGTAGTACTACAATTATAATCATTATATTATTATTAGTAGTAGTAGTGGTACTACATTTACAATGCTTATTATTATATTATATTATTATTAGTAGTAGTAGTGGTAGTACTACAATTATAATCATTATATTATTAAATTTTTATATTATTATTAGTAGTACTACAATTATAATCATTATTTTATTATTATAATTACATTATTATTATTATTAGTAGTAGTAATACTAGAATTATTACTACATTATTTTTACATTATTATTAGTAGTAGTAGTACCCCCCCGGCCCGTCTGGTCCCCCATTTCTCTTGCTGTAAAGACTCAAACCTTAATCAGTTGTTGGTCTCGTCTTAGATTCAGGAGCCGTATGTCTATCCCATGCATGTTTAATACCCTCACTGTATTACCCTCTACCACTTCTGCCGGGAGGCTGTTCCAGTTCTCTACCACCCTCTCAGTAAAGTAAAACTTCCTTCCGTTCCATCTCAGTCTCTGATCCTCTAGTGTTAGATTCTGGTCTCTTGTTGTAAGTTTTCTCCTCCTTTGTTTAATCCCTTTACGTATTTAAATGTTTCTCCCCCATCCTCTCTCTCTCTCTCTTCTCTCCCCGTCTCTCTCTTTCTCATCCCTTTTCTCTCCTCTCTCGCCCGCTGCTGGTAATGAAGTCTCTTCACCAAAGCGGGAGTTTGAGTTTGAGTGTAAAGTCACCGTGTGCTCCGCAGTCTGACGGGCGTCCTCGCTGTGCGTGTGATTCCAGCTGACTGGTTGTTTTGTGTGTAATTACGTTTTAATTGTAAGTGTTGCTTTTATACAATTAATGCGGCTCCTCCGGGTAACGTGTAATTTAACAAACACGTGATTTCAATGGAACGTTAGCGTTTAAAATAAATGAAACTTTGCCGGCTCCATCCCTGAGAGCTCCGGCCGCAGAGAATCCTATATTTCAAAACCGAAATGAAGATTTCCAGTTTGGGTGGAAATTGGTCAGATTTTTACCCCTTGTTTGCGTGTTTTCCGTTGGGGTGTTTCAGGGCGACCTCTGGATTTTATCAAACACCGGGTCACCCACTCACGCAGCCGATACAAGCCGCATTGATGGGGTTTTCGGGGATATCCCGGGAGGACGGATTCCGGGGACCAGGCGTAGAATTCGTTAATTTTATTTCAGGTAATTCAGGATCAGATGATCTCAAATAACCTACATAGCTGCCAACAGTCCTGAATGTATGTCTTAGAGGTCAACTGTCCTAGCGGGTGTCCAGATGACTGGGACAGACCTGAGCGATTCCTCGATTTACCCCAGAATGTACGATACAGAGGCAGCTCGTCGGGGCAGAACAGCTCTGGGTCCTGTAAGAGAATTTAAAGATGGCTTCTAGCTGAGATTCTGTAGGGTTATGGCGGCCGATAGCGGGGGGGTCTGTCCACCCAGCGTACGCAGAATCCTTGGCCAAGAAGTGACGCGGTGCTGATAGAGCTCGGCTTCATGTCTGGTTCCTGTAGATCTTCTGGGTTGAGCGCAGCTCCTGCTTACCTGGACGCGTTGAGGGCCGTTTTGATCCACAGGAGATCTGCCCGGCACTCGCATTGTGATGTCCGGGGCTGACTTTCAATCAAACCTGCGCGTATACTCAGAAATGATACAGGGACAGACCCTCATGAGTCCTCGGAGTCGCTCCTACAGACTGACCCTCATCGCCAGAGAACCTGCGCAGTGCAGCGAGAGATACACCGGAGCTACAATGTTACAATAAGCACCCTGACATCATGTGATTCTTTTCCTGCTCTCCCATTGGTTAAAGTAATTCATGAATGTAGGAATGACTCGGCTTCCAGCAGCCTTCAGTTCAAAGCACCGGGAGTCACGAACTGCGCATGCACTAACCAGACACGCAGCTCAGATCATACACCGGATTTAATAAACTGACCCCAGGTTGAAGACATGGAACTCTGTACTCTCTGTCTCTTTAATCCCGAGGCCAAACGATTTCAGCAAGGGCCCAAACCGTGAAAATCCCCCCTCCCGGCTCCTCTAGACGGCACCCCAACCTCCTGATTAGCGGACTCCCCAAAAACGAGCCAATAGAAAGCTGCCTCGTAACTTTACTATTAAAAGATCTGCGTGCAGAGCGATCATTTACACGAGACGCAGAAAATAAGCCGCCTGAAACCCGGGGAAAAGAATAAATTTTTAGAGCAATTCTTCTTTAATGTCGACGCGCTCCGTGTTTCACGCCCCGCGCATTCTGTATAATTATTTCTACGCGACTTTTCCCACGTCTCCGGGGAATAGTAGGTGAAATACAGCGAACATTGAACATGCGCATCACTGAATCTATTTCATGGAGGAAGCCGCGCTCTAATTTACTATCTGTCTTTATATCCCATCGCCCGAGGAAAGGGAGCTTTTTACACGCAAACAAATTAATGTCCTGATGAGATGTGCGGAAAATATAAACGTCGGAGAAAGAGAAAAAAATCGAATCTGAACAAAAAAATTAATAAAAACAACCCGTTCCAAACATTATGGAGAAATCTCCGGCACGCGGACGCGCGATAACCGGACACGTGGATCGAAGATCTCGCCGAAGACGGCGTTCTAACGTAATGAGTAGAAGAGGTGAAGCGGGTTGGGGAAAAGCAACAGGATTCTCAGGTTAAAAATGATCGGCGTGTGATTTATGGCCGCGAGCCTCCTCCACAGCATCATTCCTTATTCATTCATTCGCCTGGTTTCCATTCTGATTGGGAAGAGTTTCCATCATTACCTAAGGGTTAGTGAGAACGCTTTAACTCCGGGTCACGGGGTCGAGGAAGAGGCCGCTCAGTATTGACTCGGAGCCCGTTAATATTTGATGGTCCGCGCGCAGCATGTTAATGGTGTCGGTGAAATGCTCTGCGGACGCGGGTCACCATCATACCTGCACCTTGCTTGTTAGATATAACGACTCGTTTTGTCTTTTATAAATACGGCCATTTAATAACCGGTTGGGGCGCGGCGGATGCTTCTAGAGTCAAACCAGAACCTGCTCCATCTGTCACAGTCTGCCTGGGCGTAGAAAGCACCAGATTTACAACAAAGAAGTCCGGTGGACTGAAAAACCTGCGTAACCCGGGGTTACTGTCGCTTCGGTGAGTTTTGGAAAGAAATGCAGTTTTATTCCGGTTACAATCCTCGGGGTTTCTTGCCCAAAAATATCAAAAATAGGACACGATCTTCTACATCAGGTGCTGCTCCCGCTGACTTCATCTTATTCAGTTATTTAGTGATTTATATAGCGCCAACATATTCTGCAGCGCTGTTACACCCATAAATAAAAAAATCACGTCATTGCGTTTCTGCGACGTTACAGGAGCGATAACTGCAAACATAAGGAAGAACAAGTAAAAGTGATAAGAGAGGCGGCCGGGGGCCACAGGTGACAAGTAAAAGCACACGGCGCTAGTCACCGGACTCTAATCTGATTTACGAAGTGATCGCGACGAGACAAAATTCAAACAGCCTGAAAGTCTGGAAACTTGGATTAAATTAACGGTCCTTAGAAGGTTGAACGTGTCTCAGTCACAGCGCTAGGATCTCCTTTATTTATTAAGATGTTTCTTTTTGTGGCATAGCATTTTAGGAAATAATGGAAAAAAAAATTTTATTGTCAATTTTGTTCCCGCGATTAGAAATAAAGCAGTTTTGTTGAATACAAACCCCCCCCCGACCACTTTCTTCACTTAAATGAAAAGCATGAGTTTGTAGAGATGAAAACCCCGTCTCTCCCTGTCGCTACGAAGCGTTCGGATCCCGTCAGTCTCTGTAACCGCAGACTTAATGCGTTCCTTCTGTTTTCTTTGAATGAAATCACTCCGAGTGCTTATATGTTGATTTAACGTAAAGCGAATGGAAATCGGAGTTTCCTCGCGGCGCGCGGCATTTATTTGGAAAAACAATTAGAGAATATGGTGTGAAAAACGCGAGGCGCGAGATATTTTCACTGAGATCACCGAGAAGGATCCGGAATGGGATTATAAATCCTGCCGGACTTTGAAACATTGTCGCAAAACGTTGGCGATCCCCTTGGATGAGTGTGAAACGCAGCGCTTGTGCCGCTATTTATTTCTCGTTGCAGAATACGCTGTTTAGAACATTCCGTTTGCTACGAGATTCCGGCCGTCCCATGAATTCCGTTTATGCCCCGTCTCACGCAGCGTCTCGGGGTTTCAGGTGCCTTCCCGCCCCTGTTGACGTGGGGCGAGTTATAGAGACGGCTGCTTTTTGATGTGGTTCTTTCTGCCGCGGTCGGTTTTCTGAATACAGAGCCCTTCATTTACTGGGAGAATTTCTTCTTTTTCTTTAGATAATGGTAATAAGCTACTCCGACTTCTCCCTTCTCGGCGGAGTAATTGATGTGTAGAACTAATTCTTCATTATTTTTATTTATAAGGAAAAGAAATGTCTGCGGGGAGACAGATGCGCGAGGAAACAGGACGCAATTTGTTTTTTTTGTTGTACCGGAAAAAAGAAAAAACGCTACTTATTCTCATTACTTTGATTTTGTTCGGCGCTCGGCTACGCCGGGCACCCCAGGAAAAATATTTTGTTTTAGTTTTCCGGGTCATGTTACAAACTCCAATTTTTTAACAAAGATATCTGTATTTTGCCGGCCTGCGCCCTTCCCCCGCCATCTTCAGGAATGTACCCTTCTCCGGAGCACAATAGGCCAGAGAATGGATGAATGCACCAAGGCCGCCTGCACTCGGCTGCCCCACATCACAGAATCCTGCTGCTGCTTTACAATTACAGCTGAAAATGTAACAATTACCCCGATGTTCTTCCAAACGGACAAAAATATACCAGGAATTGGCTATTAAACATGAGCGTAAATTCAAAAAAAGCCCCTTATGTTTTCCCGTCGTAGGTTTCACATTTCCACAATATTAATAAAGTCCACGCTTTGAGTGACAGGTGAGCTGAGCGAGGACGTCCAGTGATACAGAGTATCATTCACACGCCTTCATTATATTGGCTTATTTTCCCACGCGGCTGGTAACATGTGTGCGCCGCGGACCAATGGCTGGCCACGCGGGGTAAGACCGGCGGTCTCCGACTATCTCGTGTAGAAATAAAGCCATACTGAGTGTCAGCTTTGCTGGGTTCCTTTGAACAGCGAATGTCAATCTTTGGCCTAAAAGCCGACATGACGTCCGAGGAAACGCTCGTCGGAGGGTCTTCCGGTTCAATTATAAATTAAAAGGAGGTCCCGGCCGCGGGGCGAAGGGCCTGACAGGTGGGGAAAGAGTCCCCGGGGCAATAGTGACAACATAAGTAAAAAACATTAGCTGCCATTAACCATTTCCTGCCCAGTGCAGCCTCCTCGGGAGGAAAGGAGGGGACAGTATTAAAAAAAAAAAAATTGATTTCTATTAAATGCTCTCATTTTGGCCATTTACGGTAATTAGCATTTTGTGAGTCGGCCAATCAGGAAAATGAAAAACAAATCATAAAATATAATGTGAGAAACGTTCACTTACAATTATTCTCAAAGCAAAATGAAATTAAAACACACTTTTAATATTCAGCTCATTATCTTAAAATAAATCAGGCCCCTGATGATAATCAGTGGGTTATCTGCGTGGTTAATAAGCCGGGAATAGCTGATCGTTTAATTACTAGTTGCTGGCTGGGGTAGTTTCCAGTAGTTGCTCATGCGCAGGGCTCTTGTTGGCCCGTTCTCTGTGTCTTTAGCGGTGATTACGGGCCGAGAGTCTTGGCTCTGATAACCCGCATTCCTGCTCCAGCCGGCAGAACGAGCTCAACGTATAACACGGAGATGAGGGGAATGGGGCAGAAAACTCGCTCTACTTTTGCCATTTTACTTTCACCTTCTAAAAAAAACAGTTCCAGAACCCGCCAGCAGATCGGCCCCATCCGGCCCCCGTCTAGTCGCCCGTTTCTCCTGCTGTAAAGACTCAAACCTTAATCAGTCGTTGGTCTCGTCTTAGATTCAGGAGCCTTATGTCTATCCCATGCATGTTTAATACCTTCACTGTATTACCCTCTACCACCTCTGCCGGGAGGCTGTTATGTACCACCCTCTCAGTAAAGTAAAACATTCTTATACAAAAGGTAAAGATTTCTCCAGGTGTTGCGATGGTGGGACAGACACCCGTTGCCTCCAAGTGCTGAATGCTCTTTAAGGACAGATATATCTGCAAGGGAAGGAGATACGCTTCTCTGGTAACATCTGAGGTTATTCACACGGAGGCGGAGGGCGCAGGAGTTAACTCTACACAGAGGCTGAGACATATCAGGAAATAGACACGATATATAGTATAGAGGGGAAAAAAGATAAAAAGCCCCAAACTTGCCCCATTCAGTGCCACGGAGGTGAAAACGATTCTGAACTGAAACATCCGCCTGCTCCCCGCAGCGTCACGAGGTTAAAACACACAGCGTGAAGAGCGCGGAGTCACAGAACCCGGCACTCGGGGCTCCAGTTCTAGAAGGCGGAACGTGCCTTTCTGTGTTTAAACACGCGAGTGGCTTCTACATCCGGAGTCTGGATCAGGTGAGGTCTCTCCGCGCCGAACAGGACGTGGGAGAGGAGGATGCCCCTCCGAGGGGCTGCCCCGAGACAACGAGCGAAGCCACCGGGGCACTTTTATCCTCGCTGTATCCCTGGGACACGCCACTGACATTTAAAGGCCCTTTAAACATTGATTACGGTGTAGATTCTGCGTAAGAAGAACATTCCGGTTTATAAAGCTTCCCAAATACGATTGGTGGACGTCGTCTCCTCGCCAAAAGGTGGAGGGGAGCAGGACGGAGAGATTACAAGCCCCTGCGTACAGAAATCCTGATCCAATAAATCACTCTGAATCCACACGGCTATCGGGGGATCTGAAATCATCCTCTGGTATCAGCATGCTGCCTCCGGGGGCCCCTGGGGACCCGGCAGTAGCATCGTACCGGCTGAAATACCCCCCCTACAGGCTGGGGGGTCAAATCTGAGCTCTGTAAGAAGGCAAGCAGCTTGGCATGGTGCCTCAAGGGGAGCAGGAAGTGGAGTGTGCACTCACCCCAAGTGTCCCTCAGATCACACCCCATGAGGTAGGATCCTCATTGATCTCATGTCAGGGATTTATCTGCCCCGACCCGGTAATTCTAATTACACGAGGGGTTAATAATATGATAATGAATATCATTAAAATACTTATTTTTATCCCACAATTATGGGGTTTTCTCAAAATTAAATATATTTTAACAGTTTCTAATTGGCCAAAATAACAATTTCATCAATTACTGATTATATTTTACTTAAACAAAAAAAAAAGTACCAAAACCTCGCCAGGAGAAAACCTAAAACAAGCATTTATTACCAGAAAAAAATCTGCATTAAATGGGGAAAAATACAAAATCAGGACTTATTCTAGAACCAAAAGGAAAATGTTACCTGCTCGCTTGGCGTAAGAATGGCGGGGCACACAGGCCACGATCGGTGGTCTCCGAGTATCTCAAAGGAGGGTCCTCCAGCCACCAGTAACAAAGCGATACCAATTCCTTGTATATTTACACCATTTTCCCGCGGACTCCACAACTTAACCACCCTCACTGAACGCAGCATCTTCTTTCCCCTAATCTGAAAGGGTGGCCCTCACTGTATTACCCCCTACCATTTCTGCCGGGAGGCTGTTCCACAGCCCCCTTTCAGATCCACTAATTTCCTGCTGGGCCTGCAACTGGATTTACTCATTTAGATTGTAAACTCTTGGGAATATGTGAAACGTGTGTCCATTCCCCTCCCCCCCCAACAGCATTCAGTGACCCCAAAGGAATGCACCCCCCAACACATGCAGGAAATAACAATGACCCAAGAGCTGACTCTCAGCCTAGGCCCGCCTGCACAACCACAACAGCAGCAAGTGTTTCTGCCAAATGTGGGAAGGAATGGATTACAGCCATAATCCCCAATAAACAGATGGCCGGGGGCCACCATCTCAGGGGCCCCAAAGCACTCCACTTATACCCAGTCACTGTGCATCCAAGAACCACACCAAGCTGTCTGTGGGGGTTCTGCCCCCTGACTGAGGCCATTCACAGCGGGGTGCAGAGGACTGGGGTAATAGGGGTGAAGCCTCAGACTACGGGCCCCGACCAAAAGGGGCATTTTACAGGTTACTGAGGTAATTAGGGTAACCAGGCCACAGCCAGGCAGAGCAGTATCAGCCCGCCACTGGCATAGGGGGATGGGCGGGGTCTGAGGGCATCACGTGCAGGGGCGGAGTCTGAATTGTGAGGGGCCTGTGTGGAGGCAAAGCAGGCACAGGGGTATTACTGACAGAAATATGGGGTATTACTGACAGAGTGTAATACTGGCAGAAATATGGGGTATTACTGACACACAGGGGTATTACCGACAATAATATGGGGGTATTACTGACACACAGTGTAATACTGACAGAAATATAGGGTATTACTGACACACGGGGGGTATTACTGACAGAAAAATGGGGTATTACTGAGACACGGGGGTATTACTGACAGGAATATTGGGTATTACTGACACGGGGGGTATTACTGAGCAGAGGGGGTATTGCTGACACACAGTGTAATACTGACAGAAATATAGGGTATTACTGACACACAGGGGTATTACTGACAGGAATATGGGGTATTATTGACACACGGGGGTGTTACTGATAGGAATATTGGGTATTACTGACACACAGGGGTATTACTGACAGGAATATGGGGTATTATTGACACACAAGGGTATTACTGACACACAGGGGTATTACTGACAGGAATATGGGGTATTATTGACACACAGGGGGTATTAGTGACACATGGGGTATCACTGACAGACAGTCCGCACGTGGAAGAGGATCTCACTCCGCAGATGGGACAGGACAGGTAGGTAGATTTACCACGCGTTTATGGGGCAGTTCTCTGTATGGGGCTAATCATCAGTTTGGAAATTACTTTGTAGTTTACAGTAAGCTTTACTAACCCCCCTCCCCCAACCAGGTCAATGTAAGTGTGAGTTCTGTCTGAGTGTAGCTGTGAGTGCAGTCTGGGTGAAGCTTTGAGTGTGATCTGCGTATAGCAGTGCCGACAGAGAAGACTATTCCTGCGTGTAGCTTAGGTGTTGCTGCGAGTGTTGTTTCGGTGTAGCTGGCGCGCGCGGCGCAGGGAGTGCGGCGCAGGGAGTGCGGCGCAGGGAGTGCGGCGCAGGGAGTGCGGCGCAGGGAGTGCGGCGCAGGGGGCGCAGCTCCAGTCCGCAGGCTCCGTGCCGGGATTGGCTGTGAGCCTGGGTGGGCGGAGCTGGCGGAGTCTCAGTGTCCGTTCGGTGTCGGGAGCTGTGACAGTGAGAGCGCTACAGGCCGGAATGGCAGCGGGAGGGAGCGACGCGGACACCCGGGAACACTGACGGAGCCCTCGCTGCAAGCACTGGATCCCCGGAGCCTGAAGCTTGGACCCCAGTAGTGGACCCTGCGCATTGCTCCCGGAGCCTCTCCCCAAGAACTGGACCCCGCACCCGGAGCTGGTTTCTCGCTTAGGGATTTGTACCGTGCATCTAGAACTTACTCCTCGGGATTGTGGACGCGCTCCCTCGCGGTTTTGGATATTTTTCCCCGGATTTCTGGTTTCTGTGTCCCGGGAGCCTGCCCCCTCCCACCCTGGGGTCTGCTCTCTTCTGTTCTCCTTCCGAAAGCCTCCGGGAAAGGGTTGGAAAATGTTGACTTGATGCCGTAGATAAGATCAGAGTAATCCGCCTCCAGCCCAGCTCTTCCCCGGACCTGGTGCTCGGATTCCCGGGGCAACAGGCTGCCCGAGCCCCTGCTACAGGATCTCAGGAGCCACAGACTACCGGAACCCGCGATACAGGATTTAAGGGGCCACAGGCTGCCGGAGCTTCGGATCTCTCCTCATTTCTCTTATCCTTTGTCACCCCTGGAGGACACTGTTTAAACCTTCTCTCCCACGGATCCAGCCACAGGTAAGACCGATCCCCTACTGCGTGTGTGTGTGGCCCCCAGGGCGCTCCCCGCATCCCGGGTAGTTCTCGTTCGGTGCTCAGGGCTCCAGCCGCTGTAATGAGCTCGTGTCCCTGCTGTCCCCGTGCTGCGCTAAGGCACGAGTTTCCTGGGCTGCACGCCACCTGCTGCCGGCTCTGCAGAGTGTGACCCACGGGGGGTCTCATCAATGAGGGGCGACATAACCAGCGCGTACCCTCTATATGCCCCTGGGTGCAGGCAGGCTGGAGCAGCGGACCCCAACACTGTGACCCCCACATCAGATCCGGCATCTATTCAGAGGCACAATCTGGGCTGCCCGTCTCTGTAGGCGTCTCATACCAGGGATCTGTGTACCCGAATCGGGGAGGCTGTATATTTACCCCTTTTCCCCTGTAACCCAGGAGGCTGTATATTTACCCCCTTTTCCCTGTAACCCAGGAGGCTGTATATTTACCCCCTTTTTCCCTGTAACCCAGGAGGCTGTATATTTACCCCCTTTTCCCTGTAACCCAGGAGGCTGTATATTTACCCCCTTTTCCCCTGTAACCCAGGAGGCTGTATATTTACCCCCTTTTCCCTGTAACCCAGGAGGCTGTATATTTACCCCTTTTCCCTGTATCCCAGGAGGCTGTATAGTTACCCCCTTTTCCCCTGTAACCCAGGAGGCTGTATATTTACCCCCTTTTTCCCTGTAACCCAGGAGGCTGTATATTTACCCCTTTTTCCCTGTAACCCAGGAGGCTGTATATTTACCCCCTTTTCCCTGTAACCCAGGAGGCTGTATATTTACCCCTTTTTCCCTGTAACCCAGGAGGCTGTATATTTACCCCCTTTTTCCCTGTAACCCAGGAGGCTGTATATTTACCCCTTTTTCCCTGTAACCCAGGAGGCTGTATATTTACCCCCTTTTCCCTGTAACCCAGGAGGCTGTATATTTACCCCCTTTTCCCCTGTAACCCAGGAGGCTGTATATTTACCCCCTTTTTCCCTGTAACCCAGGAGGCTGTATATTTACCCCCTTTTTCCCTGTAACCCAGGAGGCTGTATATTTACCCCCTTTTTCCCTGTAACCCAGGAGGCTGTATATTTACCCCCTTTTTCTCTGTAACCCAGGAGGCTGTATATTTACCCCCTTTTTCCCTGTAACCCAGGAGGCTGTATATTTACCCCCTTTTTTCCTGTAAGCCAGGAGGCTGTATATTTACCCCCTTTTTCCCTGTAACCCAGGAGGTTGTATATTTACCCCCTTTTTTCCTGTAAGCCAGGAGGCTGTATATTTACCCCCTTTTCCCCTGTAAGCCCGGAGGCTGTATATTTACCTCTTTCCCTGTAACCCAGGAGGCTGTATATTTACCCCCTTTCCCTGTAAGCCACAACGCTGTATAGTTACCCCCTTTTTCCCCTGTAAGCCAGGAGGCTGTATATTTACCCCTTTCCTGTAACCCACGACGCTGTATAGTTACCCCCTTTCCCTGTAAGCCGGGAGGCTGTGTAATTACCCCCTGTCCCAGTGTATGTACTCCATACTAATCTATTAAGTGCCCCTCTTTCTCTGTGAAGCGCTGGGCATGCTGTCTGCTCCTGGATGGGGTAAATCCTTGGAGCAAAAGCCATAGATTGGGGTGGATTGTGAGGCTGGGGTTGTGAGGCTGGGGTTGTGAGGCTGGGGTTGTGAGGCTGGGGTTGTGAGGCTGGGATTGTGAGGCTGGGGTTGTGAGGCTGGGATTGTGAGGCTGGGGGAGGGTGACCGGAGAGCTGCTGTGTCTGGGGACAAGCAGAGAGGTTACATGAAAACGCAGCCAGATGTTCTCCGGCTCCAGCAGCAGCACGAATGGCAACAATTAGGTGCAGATCCTTTGTTCTGATCTGCCAGGCAGCCAGACGCGGCTCGCAGACCCCGGCTCCAAACTTTGACGTGGGGTCCGGATGCTGCCCGCTGTAATGAGTCCTCGTCCGGCCGGGAGCCTTGGGCAAACCTGCTTGGATGTTGTTGGGAATTTTCTGCCCTGGGCTGTTACCCGAGAGCTCGCTGAAAGCCGAGAAGGTAAGGGGAGAAGGGACTGAGCTGCTGCCAGGGAAATGCATCTTAACATGCGCAGCCGCATCCCCTGCCAGGCAGCCCGTATGGTGCCCCTCTATGAGGGTCTGATGCGAGCGCTGCCGGGTGAGCGCTGCCGGGTGAGCGCTGCCGGGTGAGCGCTGCCGGGTGAGCGCTGCCGAGTGCCTCGCTGCTCTGTGCACAGTCACCGACATATGGAAGGCTTTGGACAGCTGCAGCCGGGCTGAGGCACCCCGGAGGTGCGGCGCTCGCTCTCACGGTCGCTCTCACGGTCGTTAATGTGCGTTGTGTAGCAGGAAAGCTGTGAATTTGTCACACGTTGCCAGCCCCGGCTCTCTGTTCAGGTGTGCGGCTCTTTTATTTGCACATAAATATCCCGGCGCACAAAGCCAGCTCGCTGCACAACAAATGCCCTGTTGTTTGCTCTCCTTTCAGCGCCTCTCCCCCCTCTCTGTTGCTGCTCGTAGAAGCGAGATGCCATTTCACATCATTCTGCACAAATTGTTTGAATTAATGCAAGTGTGAATTTCTTTAGGGTTGGAGGGTCCATTACCATATCAAAGCCTCCCCGCTTCAGACTCAACTGAGAAAACTTTATCCTGCCTCCCGTTCCCTGCGAGCGGAGGCCCAGAGGGCAGGGGGGCAGCTGGGACAGAGCTGGGGCGGGCTGACCGAGGGGGCATTTGTTTTTTTGGATAGGGCTCTTGAAAATGGTTAATCTGCTTTGTGCAGTGGGAAGCGCTCGCGAAAAGTGACCTTTCCTGGGCTCCGGCTGATCGGCGAGGGTCCTCCGCCGTGAGATTCCCCTTTGAGTTTGGCCTCCGTCCTCTTTTTGTCCCAACATTCAAATTGGGAAAGGTGCCTCGCTCCTTAACCCTGCGAGCGCTAGGGAGCGCGCTTTCAGGGACGCCAAGGGTTAAAGAGATGGAAAATCGGTAGAGCGCTTGCCCCCTCCCCGCACCTTGTTCTTGTCATAACCTTTGAAAGAAACTATTAACCACTTGCATGCTGCGTGCGTTACTGAAACATGTCCGCTCGATCACACGCTTGGTATCGCCTGCCACCGCTTCTGACAGCCCGGTGTAATTATTCCAGAGCCCGGCCTGACATTTACTGCAAGCCCCGGACGCGCAGGCATCGCTATCCTATTCGACTCCCTCGTACGGCGAACCTCGGTGTTAAAAAAACCCATCGTGGCGACTTTAACCGCTTGTTGGGTTCCAAAAACAAAAAAAGCCCCTTTTCCCCAAAAATCCTCACAAATGGAATTTTCCGGGAGGCTGGCCGCAGCTTTTTGGATTTCATTACAATGTATTAAAAATCGATGGGCGGATTGGGCCGGGCCGGAGAAATAAGTGGGGGATTCGGAGGGCCTGGTTTGGTTCTTCGGCCGGATCGGCGCTTTACGGGAATCCGTTTGCCAAAAGCGATATTTCCGGCTCGCGGATCTATAGTCTGTCTAACGCGCCGTCCCTTTTCTGAGTGTAAGCTGAGAATCTGAAAGGTATTAAACTTTTCCTCGGCTCAGACGTCCAAATGAATTTATGGACGGATAGCGCAATTTTAACGTGAAATTGATAGTTTGTTTCTTGGAAATGCCCGGAGTTTACAAGAATCCCTTGATTTTTTTTTTATTTAATAAAAAAGCACTTTGGGCGAAGTGACATGTAATTGCGGCGTTTTAACATCGTTTGTCTTCGGGCTGCGCGGGGTTAAAGGCTGCACTCGTGATGTTTCCAGATTTTTGGACGGTTTGGTTAATGAAGTTCTTTGCTAACAGACTGTTTTAATGTCAAGCGGTTGGGGGTAGAATTAGGTGCTCGGTACAGCTCGGCTTAACCCTCTGTGTGCCAGCCGGCTGCCGCTCGCAGGCCTGAGGGTCCCCGGCGCCCGGATCAGGGGGTGAATCAGGTTCTGACTCGAGTTCCCAATAAAATAAGAAGCTATTAAAGGGCTTGGCGGCTTCTGTAGTTTTATTAATGTTCTGACATCAAAGCGGAGACCCGACGGACGTGAATGCTGCAGGAACTCGTTCCGGGGCGAAAAACTCACTTCGTTCAAAGGCCGTTTATTGCCGTAATTTGCCCAATTATCGCAGACATTAACGCCGCGGTTTCTAGGTGTTTCCCACTCGAGGATCAGCAGTCCCGGGGTTTACGTCGTTTGGGTCCGACCAGTAAAGTGATAATCGGGCTCCGCGGCCGTCCCTGTAAAGTGCGTTACTCTGCGTTTAACCCCTTCAGGCCTCCAGGAACTTAAAAGGTTAACCCGCCATATTAAGATGATGTAGGGGTTAACCGGGTCCCTTGTTTGACGGCTGCTCCGTATTCTAGTTTTTTGTTTTATTTCCGTAGTAAAGGCTCCATTTTAGATTTTGGTGTTTTTTGTGCTTTTGCGGGACTTTATTTAAATTTTTATTATTTGGATTTTCTTTAAGATTAGTGATTTTTTGCGCTGTGGCTTTGACCCTTTCTGGCGAGTAATTACTGATTTTAGAAATAAATGCTCAGACGCTCGTTTATTTTGTTTCGTATATAAAAACTTTTATATATTTAGTATATTTTCCGTGGCAGGTTCCACGCGTTTTCACCGATCCACCATTCTATATTATTTCACGTAAACTTCTGCTTTCTGCGCTAAAATCCCCGGAATAAATGCGTTTGCGTCGCGTCGGACGATCTATCGTTTTCTTTCTTTTATCTGCTGGGACGCGGATCGTTCGGGGTTTCTGTGGTTTTTTTTTTGATGCCCGAACTGCTTGAATAATTGCAGGAAAACGGGAATAATGGCCGCTTCCAGACAAAGAGCCGACTTCTTCCAGCAGACCTTTTCGCCGTTTGGAAAGCCTGGCGGAGGCCGCGGTAACCGAAGGAGCCGCTCGGCGTCCTCACAATGTCTCTTTGTCCGCGCGACCCGCTTTCCTTCCCTCAGAAACTCTCCGCTTCTCTCTCTCTCCCTATAAACGCGGCGGCCGCCTCGGTTCTCGGCTCCCTGTTGCTAACTAAAGGGTTAAATGTAAAGGGTTCAGTAAAAAAACGTGCTTTCTAGAATTGCAAGGAAAAGTGAAATCTCCGGCTTCCATCATTTTATCTGTTTGGGGGGCCGGGGGGGGGGGTTCCTTTCACCGGAATAAATCGAATATTAAAGGCGTCTTCGCGGAGCGTCCGCGTTACCGGCTGAGACCGAAGACGCCGCTTTACGGAGAGGCTCGCGAGGTCCGGGGGTTTTGGGGGTCGTGCTCCGGTAAGCAGAATCCCACCGCGGTTGTATAAATTTTGTTCAATTACCGGAGAAGCTAAAGGGAGAAAAAAAAATCAATTTACACAAGAAATGCGATTCCGAGTTCCTGAATTCTTAAACGCGGATGTTTTTTCCTCCCCGGATACGACTCGTGGAACGTAGGAATAGTCAGGAAGCGGGGGCCGTGGTGCCGAGGGGCCCGTACCGTGTCAGAGTATTTGGAGGGCCACGCGGCGAGGCGTTTGTCATTTTGTCATAGGCTCTTATAGCGAGCTGCCCTGTGTTTTTAGACGTAGTCCTGCTGTAACTGCCCTTTGCACCTGCTTTTGAGATGGCAGATAACGCTGGTAGCGGGGTAAGCACTCGAGCACCTGCCGTGGGTTATACACCCGAGTTATTGATTGCTCTGAAGGGTCGGGGTAAAGGACAGCTGCCGCTTTATGTAGAGCAGCGGCCATCTTTCTCTTGCCCCAGTTATAATCGCCCCCTATTGATCGCAGGCCGCAGGGGCCGCTGTTGTGCTGGATTCTGGCCCCTTTTGCCTGAGTTCTAGCGACTGCTTACATTTAGCTGGTTATCTGTGGAAGAACCGTCCGGCCCCGGCCCCTGGGTCTTCTGCATCTCCCGCGCAGCTGTGTAAATGTATGTCGGTCACACTTAGTCTTAGTTTAATGAGTAAACTGGGGACCGGGGGCCGTGCGCTGGAGACACGTCTGTGCGAAATGACTTGGTGCCGCGGTGTTGTCACGGAGCGAATCCCGTGTCGGGGTTTTAGTGTCGCTTGTGTTCCGTTCACCTCCGTGTTACCCTCATGAGCACGGCTGTGACTTTTATTTCTATCTCTATGTTTAGAGCACTCTGTGATTTTAACACTTCGGCCCCCGGGTCACTAGGTTTAGTTTTTTTTTAGTGCAGTTTGTTACATTGTTGTTAGTAAAGTGACAGATATCGTTATTATATGCTGAGGGGGTCTGGAGGCTCTGTGAATCCCGCGTGAATCCCGCGTGAATCCCGCATGTCCCCTGCCCTTCCTGCGCAGCGTTTTGTCTGTGTGATGAACGTTTTGAATTCTTTTCCGGTGTTGGTTGCTCGGCGTTCTGTTTTTGGTCTCGCTGTCCGTGGGGGGCCGACCCTCGCTAACTCGCTTTCTGTCTGTTTCAGGAGCGCTTTATGTTCTGTATTTTCTTATCAATCAACGCCTGGAGCCGATTATTGCTGTGGATCCAGATGACAGAATAATCTCGCAGCCATTACTGTCACGACGTGTTCTTGGCAGCTCCGGCGTGGGATGACCTTCCCGGGGTCCGGCCGCCGTACTCTGCCCCCTGTCGCCGTCCTGTTTCCATGGGAGACTGTTTTAGATTTTAATATGAAAGCGTGTTTGGCTCGCGTGCTCTGCCCCCGAAACGCGTTACCCGGACCGTGGCCTAACCGGCTGAGGAGCCCCTCGTGGGGGAAAAGACATTAAGTGGCGATAATATATATTTTCCTTGTCGTTTTCTATAAACATGGCAGACGGAGCCGCGTGTGATCAGCCGGGGGGGGGGTGGAGGTTTTAAGACAAACTAGTACGGAAAGCTTGCACTCTATCTCGATACGGTAACCCAGGTTACGCCTAATCTCCCCGTTCTGTGATTTCGTGTAGCCCGGCGGCTGCTCCGTTTCCCCAGATACATTTTTGCCCAAGTGTGGAATATTTACTTTTCGGCTGCGTTTCCATCGTGCCCCCCCCCCTCTGGTTGAGAGTGATGGCAGTTGTTGCCGGCCGGGGGTAGCTGAGGCTCTGCTTCCCATCCATTTGTCGTCGCGTTTATTTGCTATCTGCCCTCCGTCGGGGTTTCTTTGGTTGCCGGGAAGTCTCTCGGCGGTGATACCCCCAAAGCGGGGCCGCATGCCGCATTATTCACCCCCCCCCCCCGCGCGCTCTCGGCGTGATGAGTTCATTTGTCAGAAGGCTGATTGTGGCTCTTATCATCCGGCGATAAAAGCCGCACTTTTGCATTCCTTGCTGCCGGAGACAAAGGACGCCAAAGTTTTCCTTTCTTTCGGGGACTTTATTTTTAGTCTGCTTGGTATTCAGGGCTCGTTCTTGTTGAGCTTTTGTGCTGTGGGGGGGGGATTTAAATATGGAGACGTTCCAAGTGTACGCCTGACGAGAGCGTAACGACCGGGGCGCTGAGCCTAATGCTCCGGGCTTTGTTTGTTTGTTTGTTTGTGGATGCCGGGGGGCTGTCTCTGTTTTGGGGGGTCTCGGGTTACACGTTTCTGCCCTGATAGCCGGGGCTGAGCTGCGTTTCACCTGCAGGAGCGTTTGGGGGATCTGAGTGTTTCTCCGGACGTGGAGTGTTTGTGGAGTGTTAGTGCTTCCCGCTGAGTGCTTCATGGCAGTCATTATGAAGTCGGCAGTCATCTGAGTGACGGGGGGGGGGGGATCGGGGGCAGGGTCGCTACTGGAAAGGGATCGTTTCGCTTTTGGCTCTGCCTTTATTTAATGGGCTTTTGCTAATTTGTGTTACCTATAGAGGGAGCTTCGTGTGACTGAATCAGTCTGGAATGAAGGGGCTTTTCTCTTTTATTTGCACGAGCTGAGCGGTGCCGGCGACTTGTGACCCGTCTTCAGTGCCGAGCCTCGGCTTTAATATCAGACGGGGTAACCGAAGGAGAAAAGGTCCCCTAGGCCCCTCTGAGCGGCCGTTCCCAACGCTTCCAGAAGCCGAGCCTCCGGGACCCGCGGCCGTGAGGGGCGTCTCAGCTCAGCGGGTCGAAAATGATTTTACGCAACTTATCAGATTGTTAGCCTGAAAGTGAGATCCGGTCCTGACGGCGCCCGGCGTCTGCAGCGCGAAAGGTAAAGAAATCTGCTAATTCTGCTTTACAGCTGCAGACCGGCGCGTCTGCTTTCCTTTCTTTCTCTTTTGTCTGCGGTCGCCGTGCGCTCGATACGTGGGACGCGTGATTGGATCGTTTTAATGCGGTTTCTGAGGTTTATTGTAATCGGTAGATTAAGTACGTTTGGAAAATGCTTCTTGCTGTCTCTCGCTCTCGCTGTCTCTCTCTCTCGCTCTCTCTCTCTCTCGCTCTCTCTCTCTCGCTGTCTCTCTCTCGCTGTCTCTCTCTTGCTGTCTCTCGCTCTCGCTCTCTCTCTCTCTCTCTCTCTCGCTGTCTCTCTCTCTCTCTCTCTCTCTCTCTCTCCCTCTCTTCCTGGCTCTCTCTCCGGCTTGAATCTTCCGCAGAATGCACTCTATTTATCTTTTTGCAGGATGATAATTGTAATGGCCGTTTTCGGATATAAAAGCTCTGCTTAAGCTTATGTTTTTCATCTGGTGAGAGTATAATTCCGCGGAGTTAAGTATCGCGTGTTTTCCATTTCATTTTGTGGTCTCGGAAGAGGCAGAATAACCGAGATGCTCGAGCCGCACGATCCACGTCGTTCCGGAGCCTCTGTCTGCCGGGCCGGCGGGTTGATTGGCTTTTCCTCCGCGCCGCCGTCTTTCTCGCTGCCGAAAGGCTCTTTGCAAGCCAGGAAAGCGGTTTTTTGTTGAGCTTCCAAATACTTTTACTCCTAAGTTTTGTTGCTTGTTTGGGGCGCCCACCGAACCCGAAGTAAAGCGTCGCTCCTGATACAATGCGACGGCAGCCGTTTAGCGGGGCTCAGCGGGACCCCGGCCCGGTGCCGACGTATCGTTTCTACCGTCTGATCCCCGCTAATGTGAGAAGCCGGTCTGTTATTCTTCTGCCAAACGGCCCTTTAAGCGGGGAAATGGTTAAGGAGATCGCTTCTAATTGGTTATTGAGATTTACGGCGCAGGCGAAGACCATTGTGTCGCATTCCCCTCGCATTACCGTCGCATTACCCCCGCTCAGCGTGGCCCTCCGCTATCTGAAACATTTCATATGGAGCGTTTTCAGAATATTAGCCACGACGGCTGCTCTCCAATAGGATTAAAGGCGCGTGAATGAATAGGAATACGCGTGTGAATGATGGCTACAATTTCAAAGGCTTTCCATTAGTTGGGCGCATGGTCGCCGTCCCATCCGGCGTCCGTCCCTCCGGCGTTAATCCCTATGCTCTTTAGCTGTAATTTCTGATAGGGGTTCTGATGACACGGCCCGGGTGGACGTCCCGTGTTTCTGGCTACACGGACCTGTTACATGTGACCTGTTGACCACGGAAGGCGACCGTTCCCTTTAATTGGGGCAGCATTGGCTTCATCTTTAATTATTCATGGTAATAATCCATGATGGCGTTACTGTAGCCGGCGTGGCCCCGGTAACGCGTGTTACCGGAAAGGCCCTGTCCCGTGTGTTTGGAAATATCCGATGGAATAAATCGGCTTCGATTGGTTTTTAGTTTTGGGTTACACCGGATCCCTCTCGCGTTTCCCTTCGCTTCCATGTGAATTACGAGGGTATGCGGTGCCCCCTTTCTGTGTCCTGCATGGGAGGGTAACCCTGCTATATGCATAAAGTATAACTAGCTGGAGAAAGAGTTAACCCTAATTTGCTTATTTCTTTACTTTTTTATCCCCGTATAAAAATCTTAAATTTGAAGTATTTTGCATTTTTTTCTCTGGTAGGGTTGTTGGGGGTCCGTGCTTTCCATGGGGGGCTCTGGACAGCGGTTTTCTCTCTGTTTTTTATGTGTACTTGGTGCTGAGTTTTTTCCGCTAATGGCTGATGCGTTTGTTTAGTCGTTGTGTCGCGTGTTCTCTGATGTTTCCGGCACTTTCTTCCCTCCGTAATAACTCCGCGCTCCATGACTTAGAATCTCTTCCCTGAGCGCAGGTGGCTCTGCGGACGGCTGAGACGCGGCTCCGTAGATCTGCGCCCGCAGGGATCCCTCTGAACCTGCGCGGCCGGTTAGTCGAGGGAGTTCTCCGCGTTAGCGTGGCGATGGCAGTAAAGCTCGCCTGTAGGAAGGGTTATTGAAGGCGGCCAGAAGGGTAGCCGTGGTGGAAACGGATCGCCGGCCCGAGACCCGCTTCCTCCTGGCGCTCGGGTTAAGTGTTTTGTGAATGGGGTTTAAGCCCCTGAGACGCGCGGCGGGGTCCGGTTCGATTCCCGCCACGTAATTTGGAAAGTATGAAGTGCGAATTATTTAAATTTCCTCGGACTCTTTGATTACGAGACTTAAACGTCTCCGAGTGAATTGCTGCACGATTTCTTACATCACGGTGGCTGCTTTCAGAGCTCAAACCTGATTCGGTTCTTGGCCTGGTTCTAATATTCAAGAAATCATCCGTATGTCTATCCCATGCATGTTTAATACCCTCTACCACTTCTGCCAGGAGGCCGTGCCACTTATCTACCATCCACTCAGTAAAGTAAAACTTCCTTCCATCCCACTTCAGTCTCTTCTTGTTGTAACTTTTCTCCTCGTTTTGGAATAAATTCCCTCCCGTCCTTTATTAACCCTTTTATGTATTTAAATATAACTTTCCCCCTCCTCTGGCATCTCTTTTATATATTTATAATCGCCGTGAAATCCTTCCCCCTGCGCAGGTTATCTCTGTAAGTAGCTCGGTAACCCGCGGGGTGTCCTGGGGCGAGTGTTACACGGACCGAGAAACCTTTTTTGTGGTGCTGGGGCTTTGGCCCCCTTTCTGTGATTCGGGGGCAGAAAAGAGTCCCCAGAGTGCATGTTCAGGGCCCTGTGATAAAAAGCGCGGCATGGAATTCCAGGCAAAGGATCTCTGTGGGGGGGGGCGTTGGTAAATAGTGGGGGCCGATCGACGTCCCGAGGGGTTCACTCGGCAAATGTTTTGTCTTTAAGCCCAGGTTACCTTAATAAGCGGCCGGTGCTGCACGCGGGGTATTTCTGCCGTATTTTCACCCATACTGGCCATTGCCAGCCGTGGCTTCTTCTGAATGCCATCTGTCTGGACTGACCCCGGATCGGCCGCCATCTTTTCTCTAATCTGCCAACGTTTCTGTGATTAGGAGAAAATGACCAAATCCGGGTTTTGCGTTTTCCTCCTTTTATAACCCGAAACGCTTCGCTAATTATTTTTATTGGAATCCCAACGCTTTTTAAAGAGGGACCCGGAGCCGAACATTGAGAAATATCAACACCATGAGAAAAGAACGCGCCGGCGGCCCAAAGCCAACATAAAGGGACACGACGTGACGCAAACGGCCCGGAGCGCCGCGTGCGGCGGGGTGTCCTGCGGGGGAGGGGGGATTTCGCTGGTTTTGGGTTTATTGAAGTCAGGTGCGTCGGAGACGGCGGATCCGCCGATCCTCTCTCTCCTTTTGCTGGTTAGTAGAGTTTTCAAGGGAATTTGTAGACTGGCAGGAACCCAAATCTGCATTCACTGCACTAACGGCAAAACCGGAATGAAATCAGAAATGTAATATGATAAAAGAATCTAAAGCAGTAACCGGAATGTGCGCATGCGCGTCGGCGTCTGCGAGCCGCACCTCTTCTGCTTCTTTTAAGTACATTTTCTAATAAACATTTTAAGAGTAATTTGCCCAAATCGCTTAGTTTTTTTTTTACATTATGTAGTTTTGTTCTCCACATTTTTATGTTCTGCCGGTTGCCGCTCGGCATGCGTTTCCGCGGCTTTCTGTCGGTTTGCCCTTTTGTTTTCCTTTTCTTCTAATTTTTGATCGTAATTTAACACGTCGGGATACTCAGCGCTGTCACTTAGCTCAGTAACAAACGTGATCCGCTCCCGGTGCAGCCGCTAACGGCGCTCCATTACCCAGGGTTTATTCATAATTTAATTTTATATTCTTAAAAAAATGTTTCTGTAGTATTTTAGTTTCCACCCTGTGTGCTTAAAAATTAATCACCCTGTTGAATAATGTGCCCAATTACTGTTAATTATTAATGCTTTGGTCCTTGGTTAAAATCCGGTGCTGCTTCTTTCATTCCCTGCAGCTGCCTCCGCTCCACGCTTTTAATGAGCGAGATTCTGCTGAAACCGAATAAACTTTCCTTCTAAAATTCTAGATTCTCCAGTAGCTCTAAAAAAAACAGAAGTTCTGGGGGAAAAAATGCCCCAAATGTTTGTTTGTCAGAAACTGGTTGATTTCTGGGACAAAAAACAATTTTCATTAACAAACTGGTGTAGAATTCTCACCTCTGACTTGCTTTGTTTAGTAAGAAAACACTGGTGTTTGAGAGAAAAGCACAGCGAATGAATTCTGTATAGTGCCGAGTGCAAAAACACACAGCGAATGAATTCTGTATGGCGCCGAGTGCAAAATAGCACAGCGAATGAATTCTGTATAGCGCCGAGTGCAAATAACGCACAGTGAATGAATTCTGTATAGTGCCGAGTGCAAAAAAGCACAGCGAATGAATTCTGTATAGTGCTGAGTGCAAAAAACGCACAGTGAATGAATTCTGTATGGCGCCGAGTGCAAAAAAGCACAGCGAATGAATTCTGTATGGCGCTGAGTGCAAAAAACGCACAGTGAATGAATTCTGTATGGCGCCGAGTGCAAAAAACGCACAGTGAATGAATTC
Source organism: Spea bombifrons (assembly GCF_027358695.1). NCBI lineage: Eukaryota > Metazoa > Chordata > Amphibia > Anura > Pelobatidae > Spea > Spea bombifrons. The sequence goes on from NC_071092.1 coordinate 49,606,550, forward strand.
TGTATAGCGCTGAGTGCAAAAAAGCACAGCGAATGAATTCTGTATGGCGCTGAGTGCAAAAGCGTGGCTTTTCTCTGCAGCTCTTACTGTAGGTTAAAGTCAGGCTGTTTAATAGATTTTTCTTTTCATTTTCCCAAAATGTTGGTGTTTTGGCGGCTGTCGCCGGCGGCTCTGCCAAGGAGCGTTTCCAGCGTTGTTATTGGAAGATGCCGCTAGAATCAGGGGCGCCGCGGAACTGGGAGTATTTTTAATGATTATAAAAGTGTAATCACAAGACTTTCCCGTTTCATGAATGTTTGCAGTAAAGACGCAGCGTTGGTTCCGCTCCCATCGTTACACCGCAGGCAGCATTCATTCGTCGGCGCGTTACCTCTCACCGATAAACGCACCTGTGCGAGCGCATGCGACTCGGGGGGGGGGGATCCTGGCGGATGCTGCAGCCCCGCGGAAACATGTTGGGCGCCGGCAGGCGGTGATCGGGCGCAAGGTGCGGGTTGTGCGTTGTGATTGTCCTTTTAATGATACAAAGTGTTAAGTTGTTCTGAGCGTGGCGGGGGCCGGCGGGGCCGTTACTGTAACCTTCCTGCTCGTATTAATATCGCCGGATTATTCATCGCTCTGCAGCCGGGTGAAGACATTATTCAAATATGTAGCGAATCCGAGCGTCTTCTGTTATCTGCGAAAGGCAAAGGGCGTTCTGTGTAATTTACAGCAAATGACTCGACAATAGCGGCGCCCCGAACACCTCCAGCGCCACTTATTGTACTCGCCGCGTTTAATTACCTTCGGGGGGCTCTGCCTTTGTTTCCGGTACGAGGAGCGTAAACGAGGACTTTGATACATGAGTGTCTGCTGTGATATGCAAATTAGCCTTAACCCCTGCACTACCGTGCAGCGATGGCAACGCGCTCCTTGGCTTGCGCGGCGCTCCGTCTGTTACTTGCAGGAATGCGTGTATTTAGAATAATCTCGCCATAAGAATCCCCACACGGGGGCCGAGTCATAATCCCGCCGTGCTTAACAAACTGCGAACGAGGGGTGCCGAGAACGTCAGGTGGGCAGCAGGAAGGAGCGCAGGCTGATCCGACCCAAACCCCCCCACCCCTGCACACCGGGCCTTAATCCCAGCCCCCCCCCCACCCCAGAACGGACCGAGGACGTTTCCCGCCAGTTTGGGATGTGGGGATAAGGACCTGCCGGCCGCTTTCCCAGGGGGGCTCCGCCGGCCGCTTTCCCAGGGGGGCTCCGCCGGCCTCTTTCCCAGGGGGGCTCCACCGGCCGCTTTCCCGGGGGGCTCTGCCAGCCGCCTTCCCGTGCAGTACGATTACCACCTCGGCTGACTTTTGGATGTGACAACCAGCGAGTCCCATTGCTCTGTATGTGGTGTCGTTAGCCGTGCGGACAGCCCAGCGCTGGTGTTGATGACCCCGAGTGACACGCGTGAAGTCATTATTATTTCATTTAGCGGCGGTATGTCGAGAGCGAGCGGGATTCTGGCTATCGATTGGCTGAACGGCTCGTAACATTGATTTATGCGTCGAGGATTCCGCGCGCTGAGATTTCATCTCGTGTGACCATTGATTTTGTTTCATATTTCACTTCCCGGTAATTAGACGATGATCTCCCGGATGTTAACATTAAATTCACTTTCTGTACACAGGAATTTCCCACGATGTCCCAAAGTAACGCGAGTCCGCCTTCCACAGGGGCAGATCGGCCCCATCCGGCCCCCATGTAGTCGCTCGTTTCTCCTGCTGTAACGACTCAAACCTCAATCAGTGGTCGGTCTCGTCTTAGATTCAGGAGCCGTATGTCTATCCCATGCATGTTTAATCCCCTCACTGTATTACCCTCTACCACTTCTGCTGGGAGGCTGCCCCACTTATCTAAATTCAGGAGCCGTATGCCTATCCCATGCATGCTTAATACCCTCACTGTATTACCCTCTACCGCCTCTGCTGGGAGGCTGCTCCGCTTATTTACCACCCTCTCAGTAAAGTAAAACTTCCGTTTCCTCTCAGCCCCTGATCCTGTAGTGTTGGATTCCGGTCTCTCGATGTTTTCTCTCCCAAACCGGACGTATTTTACAGCAGCCAGAAAACATCCCAAATAGCCGAGCAGCTCGTATCTGCTGGCAAGCTCCAGGTTTCTAGCAGTAAATGGTATCTGCAGCCCTGGATCCGGGTTTAAAGTCCCGTCCGATCAGGGGCCCCTTTCTACAAAGAGCCCCGGGGCCCGGCTTCTTCTCGTTCAGTTTGCGGGTGTTTTTTGTGTGGGGGTGTTGTTATTCCGGACCGTTCAGATTCCCTCGTATAAAGTGTTTGGATTTCGAAATGCGAGCGATTTGTTCTGTCGGTTATTCAGACGGATTCTTTCTAATAGACGGAGACGCCGGGAGTTTGCCTCTGGTGTCCAAATCTATTAACATATTTAACGCGCTTCTCAGCGTGACGCTAACGTGTAACACGTGTAATTGACTCGCAGAATCTCCCCGCTTCCTCCAAGAAAATCTCATCTATGCGACATCATTGGTTGACATCATGGTGCCGACAGTATTATACCCCCCCCAGTATTGTATACGTTAATATAACCCCCAGCGCTGTATACAGTAATATAACCCCCAGCGCTGTATACAGTAATATAACCCCCCCGCGCTGTATACAGTGATATAACCCCCCAGCGCTGTATACAGTAATATAACCCCCCAGCGCTGTATACAGTAATAACCCCCAGCGCTGTATACAGTAATATAACCCCCCAGCGCTGTATACAGTAATATAACCCCCCAGCGCTATATACAGTAATATAACCCCCAGCGCTGTATACAGTAATATAACCCCCCAGCGCTGTATACAGTAATATAACCCCCAGCGCTGTATACAGTAATATAACCCCCAGCACTGTATACAGTAATATAACCCCCCCAGCGCTGTATACAGTAATATAACCCCCAGCGCTGTATACAGTAATAACCCCCCAGCGCTGTATACAGTAATATAACCCCCCAGCGCTGTATACAGTAATATACCCCCCCAGCGCTGTATACAGTAATAACCCCCAGCGCTGTATACAGTAATATAACCCCCAGCGCTGTATACAGTAATATAACCCCCAGCGCTGTATACAGTAATATAACCCCCCAGCGCTGTATACAGTAATATAACCCCCAGCGCTGTATACAGTAATATAACCCCCAGCGCTGTATACAGTAATAACCCCCAGCGCTGTATACAGTAATATAACCCCCAGCGCTGTATACAGTAATATAACCCCCAGCGCTGTATACAGTAATATAACCCCCCAGCACTGTATACAGTAATATACCCCCCCGCGCTGTATACAGTAATATAACCCCTCCGGCATTCTCTGTCCCCATTTATCGAGTATGTGTTGAATCTGAACGGTTTGTCCCGGAGACTGTTGTGGCGTCTGCACTCGCGGCCCACATGCTGCTTTGTATCTGGAAAATCCTGTTTTACTGAACTTTACGGCGCTGTGACGCAGACGGGCAGAAGGTCGGCCGGAGCGTAACGTTTTCCCACCGCTAAGATCCTTTGCGCTAATTGTCTCTTTGTTTCTTGGCAGGTATGCTGAACCCCGCGGCCCCCCGCGTTCGATGAAGCCCACCGCTAACGCCTGCGTCTGAGGAGTGCGGAGAAAGCCTTCCGAGGAGGTCGTCATGGTGGCCGCTGGCAGCAGAATGCAGACCCGTTGGTTGTTCCTGGTGATCGGCATCCTGCAGTGCACCGAAGGTAACGCTCTCGGCCGCTCGCTGGCGCTCCTCATGCGCTGCTTTTATTGCTCGGGGGATGGGAGAGATCTGGCTGATATCTCGTGGAGTTTTCGGAGGAGCTCCTTTGTTTATTAATGGGGTAAATGGGCAAGTTTGGGGCAGAATTCCTGTTTTGTTGCTTTCTGTTTGTAGAAGTGACGGGGGTTCTGGGGTTCTCACCTCTTTGGTCTCGTCTTTGGCTGAATTTGGTTTCGGGGGGGGGTTATAGGGGGCTGCGCTCCTCCCCTCGCTGAACGCATCGAACGTAATGTGGGTCTCGCTGAAGGCTCCTAAACGAAGTCTCCTTTGAGTCGTGAGAATCCGTTCCTGTGATGTTTGGGTCGTTTTCAGGAGCCCAAAGAGCCCACGGGGGAGAACGGGAACTCTGAGCGGACCCCCGGCAGGCGTGGATATCGCACGGGATTATATTAATGTTCGCTCTCTCGGGGTCGGTTCCTTGAGGGTCCCCCCCGTGGATAACGTTACGACCCCCTCGGTTCCCGAACCTTAGCGAAGGTGCCGTTCCACCTGCTCTGCTGAATTGAACGCTTCTATAAGTAAATGCAGCGTTACAGACGGCGTTCCCAGCCCCGCTGAAAGGCCGATCCGGGTCCTTACGGTGTTTTATGTGATTAACCCTTCAGATGAAAGAAGGAAGCGTCAGATCTGCTTAACAGGCTTGAGTGCAATGAATACCAAACGGCAGCTTTAATGGCCGTTCTGGTGCAGCGGACGCCCTCTGACATCCCTGGGTCGGTGCGCCGCAGGCCCGTCTGCGTAGGAGGTTTCTGCCCCCCCCCCTTGCTTGCTGACGTGGGGCAGATAAATGCCTATAGAAGTGGGGGCTGGGCAGGCGATTCTGGGAGCCGTCTTGATGTTTCTGATCCAAGGAGTTTTTTATATATATTTTTTAGTGTTAAACGCCAGCAGACCCCCCCCCATGCTCAGTGTTTCTCGTTAAGGGTTAATGCCCCTGCAGCTCCGGTTTATTACTTGCTCCGACATGGCGATTCCCTGACCTTTAAATGGTGAAATGCGACCGGGGGACAGCTGCAGCGATGGCGTTACCTGGGGGCCACGGGAAAAGGGGGTGTCTTCCAAAGTTATTACTGTAATCTGCAAAAATGCTGGTTTCCTTGACAACTGAAAATGATCCAAAATAAAGCATTACCCCTTCGCTTGCCTCTTGTTCTCTCGTGTCCCCCCTTCTCTGCCACGCAGCGCAGGCACAATGTCCCTATTATTTCTCTTCACCCGCGTCACGCGATCAACAGCGGCTCTGTCTGCTGAGGGCTCTTTAAAATCCGTAGGTAACTGAAAGCATGTATGTGCGCTGCGTGTAAGGGACACGCGGGTTGCCGTGCGCTGCGTGTAAAGGACACGCAGCGCACGGCAACCTGCGTGTCCTTTACACGCAGCGCACGGCAACCCGCGTGTCCCTTACACGCAGCGCACATACATGCTTTCAGTTACCTACGGAAAGGACACGCGTGTAAAGGACACGCGGGTTGCCGTGCGCTGCGTGTAAAGGACACGCGGGTTGCCGTGCGCTGCGTGTAAAGGACACACGGGTTGCCGTGCGCTGCGTGTAAAGGACACGCGGGTTGCCGTGCGCTGCGTGTAAAGGACACGGGTTGTGTGTATATAACACATGGTATACTCCGTAAATGTAAAATCATTTGACACGCTTTTAAATTCAGTGATTTTGCCTTAAAATAGTCTTAATGGGGCTTTTAACGCTTCAGTTACATGACGTTATATAGCGCCAGCAGATGCCGTAGCGCTGTTACAATAAAGTCACGCGATAACAATCTGGTACGTAAGGAGAAGCGGCCTGGCTCCCGGAGCTTACGATCTAGTCGGTGGGGGAGGGGCAGCGGTAGGAGAGGGCGGCTCGGATGATCTGTAGAGGTTGTTGGTCGTTCAGATGGTTCCATGAGTTTGACCTCCGCGCCTCGTGGTTTTTCCCGTGGATGAGTTTAGTAAATGAATTACAGCGTCGCGTATTATGTATTATTTTATGACATCATGCCGATGACATCATTATGCTGTGGGATGCAGGATAACGTGGTGTGGCTCATTTGTTTTGTTTATAAAGGGCAGTAAATGGGATATTAAACGCCTAATTGGAGTCGGCACGGTGGTCCGTGTGCTCGTTACGCGGGGGGTTCCCGGTTTGCGATACGAGGTTTGGCCGCCTTGAGACGGGACAGTTGGCAGCGGCTGATTAACGATCGGCGTGGAAATGCTTCGCTTCGCTTTAGTGATCCTCGGGGTTCCTGAAAAAGTCCGTTTATCTCGCAGGAACGGGAAATCATTTCACCCGCAGCCGGTGCAAACGGGAAATATAATTCCACCCGCAGCCGGTGCAAACGGGAAATAATTCCACCCGCAGCCGGTGCAAACGGGGCTTTCAGATCAATAAAACCCACACAGCGAGCGTCTGTTCCCTGCCCCCGCCACTAAATACGGCGTAACGTAAACGTTTGAAAGATGTATGGAAATGATACCGCGGCACCGGGGGGAATGATTTCCCGTCGCACTCCTCACTTCCTGCTAACAGCCCGGCAGAGGAACCAAAAACTCTTAAGAATAATTTCCCGTATAGCAGAAAATGAATCTCGAGTTTTGTGAATGTTCGTGACGGACGGAAGTGAGGTGTGAGTGCGGACGAGGGGGTCTCACACGGAAACCATGGAAACGAGCGAACGGAAATTACATAAATGACATACATTTCTTTTTTCATTATTCCGTTGATAAAATGAGTGGAAGGCAGCGGCGGAGAGATCGTTGCTTTTGCCCCTAATTGTGTAATTATATCGGGGGGGGGGCGTATGGCGGGCCGTTTGTCCCCGCCGGTCCGGTACGTGTGACCCGCAGACATGCGCAACTCGCCCTTAATCTGACGGGAAATAAACGTTACCCCTGAAATCGGATGAATCTCGGAATCCGCAGCTAAACTTTGGGATGGAATCGGGGTTTCTGCAGCTGTTTGGAAAATGAATTCCCGCGGTCGATCTTCTGCGTTTCTGGACGGTTTTAAGAGATTCCAGGAGTAGGCAAATTACTCGCCGGAAAGCGGTTGCCACGGAGACCGATTATGTTTTTGTCTTACTTTTTTTTTTCTGCCATGCAAGGGGTTAATTTAACGGGAGCCGGGTGTGTAAGTTATGGAGCCGAATGCTTTGAGTGACAGGCGGAGGATATTCAGAGACGCGCGGGACGATGCTTGATAAACATCATGGGGGTTTTGCTGCCCCAGGGGCCGTTCTGTGTTACTTCCAGTGCTTTCTGCCCCCCGCCCCGGGGAAACGCAGCGGCGGGTAACCAGCGGAGGTAAAATACATTCTCACTCCATACATTCGTTAAAAATGGTTAATCCTGGTGGCTGCGTTGTGGGATTTTACTTACATCAATCACTTTAATCATTTTTGTTTTTTTATGTATTTTGCTGGCCTCCCCCCCCAATAAAAATCCTCCGCCATCCGTAAGTTTTAGGAAACCCCCGACACCCCCATCTTGGCTCTCGTTCTGTAAGTAATCTCTTGGCTGCGCTCTCAGGCAGAACACTTTACAGGCCGCTAAAGAAAGGGACTCATATTCTTAATATTTGGCCTGGAATCCCACGGGGGCCGCGGAAAACCCGGAGCGGAAGCCGCAGAACCGGAACGAGACCCAAAAATTACCCCCAATTAGAAAACGGTTCCGGAATCGCACGTCGGCTGCGGCTTTCATCAGGAAACCTGTAAAAATGATTTATACGCCGGGGGGTCTCGCCGCGAAATACAGCCGACGGCAGCCGCCAAACGCTGAGGGTTTATGGACGCCCCTCGCTTTACTCAAACTTTCCATTTTTATCGTCTGTTTTCATAAAGCGGTTTCTTTGCCCGGAGTGCGGAGTGAGGGTCTCACGGCGACTGCTGCGAAGTGAAAAGTTATTACCGAGTGCCAGACATCTGAGCAAAGCCCTCTGCGCTGCTACACAAGGGGTTAATAACTCTCCCGTCTTAACAATGAACAAACCTGCCAAGAGTCCCTACTTAGCTACGGCCCTAAAAGCCCCGATAATGTGTATAGAAACGGCAGGAAACCTATTATTCTTCTAAATACACAAATAGCCACGCCTCTAACCACACCCCCGAAAACAGGTGCGCCCCCTCTGACTGTTTAAAATATTGGGGGCATCAAGCTGTTTCTTGCCAAAAAGCCCTCACTGTATTCCATTCCATTTATAGCACCCGCAGATACTGTAGCGCTGTTACAATAAAAAGCCACATTCCGTTATTACCTGCGCGATAGAATGCGACGGATCGCTGAAGGGGGGGCGGCTCCTGGGAGCCTAAGGGCCACCGAGACAGAAGGCGAGGGATGTTTTCTTGGATTTAACGCTAATAATGGGGGAAAGTTCCTTTTATGCTGCGGGGGCTGCAGCTTCCTTCATCGGCAGGGGAGGGGGGGTCCGTGAGGGCCACATCCGGCCTGCAGGCAGCTCGGAGATGATTGACGCTTTAAACAAGCCATTCACATTCTTGCCTTTTGTCTCCTCGTTGACTCTTTAATGTCCGTGGCCTAAGGCACCTATTGTGACCCTGTCAAAGCATCCTGCTGGACGTGAAAGGGTTAATGTAACCCACTGAGTTTGAGGCATTTAGGGCCGGGCCCTTTACCTGCCCCCCCCCCAACTTATAAAACACAAAGAAAGTCGGGCGGCTGCTCCGTCGTGCCGGGACTCGCTGATCTGCCCCGGGGTAAATGTACGCATTAAAGGCTTTGCTGCATTTCTGTCTCGTGAACTTTCTTTGGGTTTAATCTCTGTGTGTCCCGGGGGGGGGGGTAACCGCTCCACCTGGCACACAAAGGGTGGGCCGGGGAAAGCTGGGTAATAATCAGGTGCCCCTCCGCATAGTGGAGGCCGTAATTACCCCTTTGATTTTCTGACTTCATTACTTCTTGGCAATCAGGTGGTTAAAGGATTCCGGTATATAATAATAATGTTATAATACAGCATTTGGCTCGCAGGCCGGGGGGGGGGGGTAGAAGCTCCGCAGCCTCCGCCGGCCCTCGCCTCGCTCTCGGTCACTATTTCCGCCCCGTTGTCGCCCGTATGAACGCTCGGGTTCTGGACGCTCCCTGCCCTGAAGTGCGTTGGTTCCCAGCACGGCGGAGACTCCTGGGTCTCTTGTTGGATTATGATGTCATCGTTTCAGGTAATCCTCTTGCCGGTGTTAACGCACTTTTCACATCGCTAATTATTCCGCTCGCCCTTTTAAGACAAAACCCTCGGCATTAAAAGCTTTTCCCTCCCATCAGCCTTTGTTTGCGTTTCCACGGATTTGCTGCGGAATATCGGGGGGGGGGGGTCGTTGTTGTGAATAATGTTTGTTTTCTGTTTGTTGTGAGATTTGTCACCAAAAATTGGAAGGGAAATCGAGTCGCCGGCCTTTAAATATCCTCCGGGTCTACGAGACGCTGGCCGGCCGCATCGTCCCTGGGAGGCAGTCACTCTCATCACTCTTATCCGGGGTATACTGGATTTTACTGGTGTCCTTTCTGTCGCTCGGCCGGTGGAGGTCCTGTAGTGGTCTGACAGGAGCCGCCGGCAGACATGACCGGCATCGGCCCCCATCCTCGCGCCGCGTCCGCTCGGGGGTGCGCCGCGTCCGCTCGGGGCTTCCGCAGAATAGAAAAATGGGGAAGAAATACATATTTTCGAATTTTCATCTAAATAATGTAAAATAAATAATAAGCTCTGAGCGATCGCTGGTTTTGAGGCATCTGACGAGCGATCGCTGGTTTTGAGGCATCTGACGAGCGATCGCTGGTTCTGAGGCATCTGACGAGCGATCGCTGGTTTTGAGGCATCTGACGAGCGATCGCTGGTTTTGAGGCATCTGACGAGCGATCGCTGGTTTTGAGGCATCTGACGAGCGATCGCTGGTTTTGAGGCATCTGACGAGCGATCGCTGGTTTTGAGGCATCTGACGAGCGATCGCTGGTTTTGAGGCATCTGACGAGCGATCGCTGGTTTTGAGGCATCTGACGAGCGATCGCTGGTTTTGAGGGATCTGACGAGCGATCGCTGGTTTTGAGGCATCTGACGAGCGATCGCTGGTTTTGAGGCATCTGACGAGCGATCGCTTATAAAGCCCACGCGTAGCGAAAATGTTTTTTTACACAAAAGTATCATTTAGTGTTCACCAAAAAACCTCTTTACTGTAACTTTTAAATATAAATGTCGAGAGTCAGCCGGTTACTGATCCCCCCCCCCCCCGTGACGGGCATCGCATCTGAAGTGTGCGGCCCCCGTGGCATCGTCACGGACGTCTGTCACGCCTCGGCTGGGGTTTCGTTTCTCTTTCCGCTTTCATTTCTCCTTTATGTTCTAAGTTCTCGTTTTCACGGAATAAGAGGAAAAGGCGCCGAGGGCCGCTTCGCGGGCCGGGGCCGGGGGGGGGGGGCGCGGATCTCCACGTCAGCGTTTCAGCGCCGGCGGCTTCCATTCTCGCTGAATATGAAAAGATTTCTTATTGATAGACGACAAAATGTTCTGCGCAAAGTGTAAATTGCGATATGAGATCTGAAAGCAGATGAGCTTCTCCCGCTCTCCCCGCAGGGCCCTCCTCTCCCTGCGCTCTCCTCATATAGTGTGTGCGTGCGGCCCCTTACCCTGCCACTCGAGGGGGCTTTCATGAACCCACAATCCCAAAATGTGATCTCTGAAAAGGGCCTTAGGGGTGTCGGGGGATGGGCTTTGGGCTGTCCCTGGCCACAGAATCATTTAGAGCCAAACAAGTGATCCCCGCCGCAGGAGCGGCGAGAGGAGGTCGCTTCTTTAGCTGATTGGCCCCTCAGCGGTGAGTCGGACAGCCGTCTGGGTAAATGCACCTCGTTTCCTGCATCGGGGTTACAGGGGGAATCGCGAGCAGCTCTCTGCGGACACGTATATGTCACCGGCGGCCCCCGCGGACACGCCGATGTGTCACCGCCGGCCCCCGCGGACACGCCGATGTGTCGCCGGCAGGCCCGTCTATTGTGATTAAGGGCGATGGTAGAGAGGTAAAGACCGGATTAACGGGTATTGATTCTGTCAGAATTCCTCCTGTTGAGACGCGGCGTCCGGCGCGGATCTAGTAGCGGAGCCCCCACCCCCGGCACGGATCTAGTAGCGGAGCCCCCACCCCCGGGGCGGATCTAGTAGCGGAATCCCCCGGCGCGGATCTAGTAGCGGAGCCCCCACCTCCGGCGCGGATCTAGTAGCGGAGCCCCCACCCCGGCGCGGATCTAGTAGCGGAGCCCCCACCTCCGGCGCGGATCTAGTAGCGGAGCCCCCGCCCCCGGCGCGGATCTAGTGGCGGATCCCCCGCAGGGATATAAATAGTTATTTAACGGACGGCCGCTCTGCTCCGGATCACGGAAGATATTCGCAGCGTGACTGCGATCTGTTATTAGATGAATCAGACGCGGCGTCGCCTTCCAACAAACACCTCGGCAGCATTAATTGGTCTATTAGTGAGCGCGTCGCCATGCGAGTAGCTGCGCAGGGACGGCTGGGGACCCTCTGTGATGTCATCGGGGGCCCTGCTCGTTGTGTTTGTTACTCGGCCCCGTGTGCCGGAGCTGCCATAGTATCAGGAGAATACGCGTTGTTGTTTGGAGCCGTGTTTATCAGAGTATAAAACATCTGCCTTTATGAATGGAAGCGCTCCGGCGGCCGCACTTTGGGGGTCTCTGATGCGCCTCGTTGGGGGTCTCTGATGCGCCTCGTTGGGGGTCTCTGATGCGCCTCGTTGGGGGTCTCTGATGTGCCTCGTTGGGGGTCTCTGATGCGCCTCGTTGGGGGTCTCTGATGCGCCTCGTTGGGGGTCTCTGATGTGCCTCGTAGAGTCAGGATTCTTACAATGAAGCGTCGGCCGTTCCTAACCGGTCACTGAAGGATAAGGGCGGCTAGCGAGACATCGGTACATATTATCCCGCCCCGGCTGTTACCAACCAACCCGCTTCACAATAAATGATCATTTGCAGCAGGTTCCGGGGCGCGCAGGTTCCGGGGGTGAACTAATTCCGCCTTCAAATTAAATATTGAATAATATAACCCTAATAATATAGTCTTCAGGGCGATTACTATATCGGGGGCTTTTAGTGCCGATACCGGGGGGCTATTACTGCCATTACCCCCCGAATCCCCCAGCGAGTGACCTTCCTGTCAGACAGAAGCATGACGGGGGCTTCGTTTCCAGGCTGTAGTTGGAAGCGGTCAGAAGAAAGACAAACCGGGGCCGTGTTAATGGGGTGTGACGGGCACCGGGCCCCGCTCCGCTAAACAGTGCGCATCCCAAAACACACAACCGGGGGCTTCTAAGCCTCTATAGCACAGGGACCGGTGACCCCGTATTATGGGCCCCGAATATCACCCCCAAATATATACATCTTTCCTGGAGCAAAAGAGATTTTCCTTCTCCTCGAGCGAGATTTATTCGTAAGATCGCTTACTTTTCTGGGGCTTCGTTTGCTCTGCGTGAGGGGGAAGTATTTTCCTGCGCGCTTCTCACTTCCTGTCAGAAGACGACCCGGAGGCTGCAGCTGATTGGATGCTCTGGTTGTCATGCTGACGCGGTGGCGTTATAGGTTACCGTGCGGCGTGTCACGGGTAAATATTAACCCTTTTAGTTGCAGAAATATGCACATCGGGGCTAATAATACAGTGACCCCCGCCAAATGCCACCCGGCCCCCTTGGTCAGACTCTCTTGTCTCTGAAGTTGTTGGCGAGGAGGCAGGTGAGCTTTTGTGTTGCTTATTTTTTGAATAAGTTCAGCCTTTTGGTGAACGGGGTCCGCCGGGGCTCCGTGATTCATGCCAAGGCTTGGCGTGCATGTGCGACGGAGCTGGCTTGGTGCAGGCGGAGGAGACTTTTAAGTGACTGCATGAGAGGAGCGGGAAGGCTGCCTTCGCCATCTGTGACCAGAATGTGCGATAAGGCGCTGATCAGAGTGATTATGACATCATCACCGCCTTTTCCAGACGAGTTTGCGGATTGCTTGTGATTTATTATTTACGGTTTTAGTCTCTCGATCCCTGATTTAATTAGCAGACGAGATGCCCACACGGGCCGCCCGGCCCGGCAGCCCCCACCGGCCCTCGGAATGTGACACACGAAATAAAAATAACCAAACCCTCACTTGATTAATGGCGGCTCAAACAATAACAAATAGCGCAAGGTCACGGTGGGGATCGACGACGTGCGGCTGCCGGCCGGCAGCGGAGGAAGTGCAGGCAATCTGATTGCGAATGAATGCCGAGGAATTCCTGTTCTGTTTCAAGGACTTTTCCTGATTACTGAGAAGCCTTTTCCGCGGAGACGCGTCTGAGACCCCCGCGCGCTGCGGCCCCCCGTGCATTCCTGCATCTCACTTCGTATTTTTATTCTTTATCGATATTATGGGGATTTTTGGTCCGGGTTCTGCCTGTTGTTTTTATGAGATTTCATTTTTTTTTCACGGCTGCTTTAAAGTAACGATTTTAGTGTCTGGTCTTCGGGGGGGGGGGTCTTGCGTTACGCCAATAATCAGCAAGCACGCAGTGCGTTACGCCGCTGGACACGCAGCATTGATGTGCGGTGAGAAGCGTGACATCATGGGACCTGCGCTGATGTAAGAAGTAACGTAAGGCGACGAGTAGCAAAGTGTCAGAATCCTCGCGTTTTCGCTGTAATCCCGACCGCCGATCGCCGTCGCTTCTTCTCCTTATCGCTGTTTTCATTTCCTATAAATGGTTTTTTTCTGTGTTTGTCCTCCCCGTAGAGAGGGAAACCAGGAGCTCCAAGGACAGAGGGGGTGAAATGCGAGCCCTCCGGGGGCCGCGGGTTGGGGGTTGGGAGGCAGGAAGGTCACCGACGCTCGCGTCCGTCGTGTAAATATGTATCGTATCGATGGTGCCGGTCGCTGCTTAACAATAAGATTCCGACTGGAACGTTTCTCTTTAATGGGATTGATACATTTTTAACCCTTCGTTTCGGGGGCTTCGCTGTATATCATGCGGAACGGTCATGTGACATGAGAAAGAAACGCCCCGGCAGGTGCCGTCTCGCGGAGACCCCCATAGCTGAGTTTGCCTTTTCCTACCCCCTCTCGCTGGGCCTCCAATCGGCCCCCTCGGCCCCCGTCACGGGGCAGATTGAATGACGCAGCTGGATGGAGGAAAAGCCTCCCGGATTTCTGTTGTTTGAAAAATGTTGGCCAAAAAAGATATTTAAGTTCCAGGCGCGTTCCGGGTCGGGTTCTGCCCAACAGCGTTTAGAATGAATTTCACTTTATTTTACCCTCTCGCCCTAAATGCCCCAAGAGAGGGCAGGAAGGAGGGCGTTTGCAAGGTATGACGGCGCATGGAGAGCGCGCAGAGAAATGCGGTGTAAAAGGCGCTGCCGCGTTCTGTAAGCGATCTCGTGTTGTGAACGGATTGTCTGAATAGTGAGTTTCGCTGTGAGCTACAAACAGTCCTTCCCTGGGGGGCTTCCAGCCTGCGCTCTGCCGAGGGGCCGACGGCTGCCTGGCCCCTGGGAATAAACTGCTAAGCAGCGTTACAGGGGCCTGATTCTCGTCTCCCGCCGCCGATGGGCGGCTTTACGGAGCATGCGGCAGGCGGGGGTCCGTTGGGGGAGGTTGGGGTCTCTCCTGCTTCTCAGACTCTGTAAGACGATCCGAATAACCTGCGCAGCTCTATTAAAAAGCGTCTGCCGGCGCCCCCGTTTATTATAAAACCCGTGCCGATCCCGTGACGCTGTCCTCGTTTTTCTGTGTGTGTTTGGGTATATACAGCGGGGCAGGGGGGTATAAGCATGGGGGGTATTGGCCAGGGCTATAAGCACGGGGGGTATAACCGGGGGGTATTAGTAGGAAACGGGTATTATCTAAAAGCCAAACCGGCCGGCGCTGCGTCGAATCTTCTGACTTCGCTGTTGAAATTTATTAGATTTTCCCGAAATTGATTTTTTATTCCTGTTTTTGCCTCGTTTTCAGCTTTCAGCCGTGCGGCATTACCGTTTGGTTTGGTACGGAGGGAGCTCGCGTGCGAAGGGTACCCCATTGACCTCAGATGTCCCGGAAGTGATGTCATAATGATCGAAAGTGCCAACTACGGGCGCACAGACGACAAGATCTGTGATGCTGACCCATTTCAGATGGAGAACACGGACTGCCATCTTCCAGACGCGTACAAGATCATGTCGCAGAGGTAAGGAGCGCCGCATGCGCCGTAGGTTTTATTCCGCCCCCGGCATCGCGTGAAGCAGAATGTCATTCGCTCCACGTTTGGAACGATACAGAATGCGCTGAAAGCTCCTGGAAACGTCGCGTTTGTCTCGGGTTTCTTCCAAGCGTTTGAGGTCTCGTTTTATTCTTTCGCTTTGCTTCGCTGTCCTCTCGTGTGGCCCCAGAAGATTATCGGCCCCAAGCAGGAGCCGGGAGACTCTGCGCCGATCGCCCGGCGAATGCCGACTCCTGGCGCAGATAATGGATTCGATCGCCTATAGAACGTATACGGCCCTCCGAGAAGAAGAAGCTCCTCCTCGATAAAACGCAGGGAAAATCTGCAGTCGCCGGCAGCCGAGCGATTTATCCGGCCCTTTAAATTATCATTGTGTTTTGGGGAGATGGTTTTCGCTGCATGAGGGGGAGGCCGAGGAGACCTTTTCACAGACCCTGGATTAGAGCGACTCCTTTCCCTTTATTTATCGATTAGTGGGACGGCAGACGCTGCGATCTGTACCCGGCGCGGTTTGAGGAGCTCTGTGCCGTTTCCGCTCGGGAGCCGTTTGTCTTTCTAGATCTGATTGTGAAAAATAAGATTTTTATTCAAATGTTTTAAATATTCATCAAAGCGGAGAAAAGCCTGAAACTGACGGAGACCACTAACATCGAAACATCTAAGGGATCGCAGAGAGGTGCGGGGGTCCCACGGATCGGGGGGCCGCCGCGCTTTACTTCCCGCGGATCGGGAGGCCGCTGCTGCCGCGCTTTACTTCCCGCGGATCGGGCCGCCTCCACCGGGCTTTACTTCCCGCGGATCGGGGGGCTGCCGCGCTTTACTTCCTACGCGGCGGTGGCCCGAGACCCTGTGCATGCGCACACCGAGTGACAACCTGCCACAGATTATCTACGTTTTACTTGCATATTCCCGCTGCTGCCATCCCTGATCTGCCATACGATAAAGCAATTATTACCCCCCCAATAATTAATGGAGGCGCTGGTCCCGTTCCAGCTGGCGGCGCGTCTTCTAAGAGATCCGTTAATTGAGTGCGCAGAAAGCCGCCGTCCGCCAGGCAGCCGATGGTTTCAATTAAGGTGACGAGATGACCTTTGTGGACGTGCGCTGGGAACAGTCGCCTCTTTCACGACCCCGCGGGGAAAATTCTCACCCCGGCCGAGGGGGGATTAAACCCTGGAAGTGGAAGAAAAGCCCCCTGCAGGGGGGGGCAATGTTGGTTGTTTTGTGTTTGTTTCCAAGCGTTGGTCCGGACCCCGACGAAAATAACCCAAAAACCATCAAAACTGCTAAAAATGCGTGAGAAAGGGAGCCGCGTCGCCAGCGCGGGGGGGGTCGCTGCGGGATTCTCAGCAAAACCTGTTAACCCCTTACTGCCACACGCTCGGCAGAAACGCAAAGTGTTACATTGTAATTGAGGTTGGGCGTCCCTCGGCTCTCACTTTGTTACTTTGAGAGTGCGCCGGGTGAGTCTGGATACCACGCCTGCCGAGTGACCACGAGCGCCGGGTGAGTCTGTATACCGTGCCTGCCGAGTGCCCGCGAGCGCCGGGTGAGTCTGTATACCGTGCCTGCCGAGTGCCCGCGAGCGCCGGGTGAGTCTGGATACCGCGCCTGCCGAGTGCCCGCGAGCGCCCGGTGAGTCTGGATACCGCGCCTGCCGGGTGAGTCTGTATACCGCGCCCGGTGAGTCTGGATACCGCGCCTGCCGGGTGAGTGTGGACGGCGAGCGGCTCCCTGCGCCGTCTCTCTCGCTCGCTGTTTATATCGGTGACAGCCGCGCGCCGCCTCCTCTGCTGAGTGCTGTCTTTGCCGCTTCGCAGCACAATGGCTTGTACTCCCCGGCCCGGCGTTAGCAGATATTTAATGCATTCCAACGCTTTATAGGTCACCGCGAAGCGAGTCAGGAACACGAGCCGCCGCGAGGATCTAATGCAGAACGCGTCTCGCCGGGTTTCAGCGCTTCGCTGTTGGAGGCGGCGCTCGTCATTTTATCCCTCTTCCCGCAGACTTTAATCGTTCCGGTTCCTTTCCGCTCCTTTAGCCCCCGGCGCGGGGATTATTCCCATAGAGCCTTACTGAGTACCTGGCACCGGAGGCTCCGGCTCCACTCAGGGAACCCAGCCCCCTGTGCATCAAGCGAGCCCCCCGGAAACGCACATGGAGACCACAAACTATTTATACGAAGCACTGATTGGACGACGTCTCCTGATTCCCATGTATCCGGTGATTTTGATTGGAGCTCCCGCTCTGCCGTCCCGTGGTGGTGGAACTCGTGTGATGATTGGAGGACCCCGAGCCGCAGCGGGCCCTCGGCGTCGCTTCTACCGAGCAGCTCGTGTTCAGAGATTCCGGTGTCTTCAGGAAGCGATGATGTCACAGAGCCGCGGCCGCTGATAACTTTTCTCGGAGCGTCACCCGCGTTATTTATTTGCTTTTTTACACCAAAAGCATCTCTGTAGGCGCGATAAACGCGTTCAGGATTTGCATATCGGGGAGAAGGTCATTTGCCCGTAAGCCGCGTCGGAGATCGGGCCTCCGCTTCGGCCCTCCTGGGCAGCTTTACATAAAACGATTTATATTTCTTCATCCTGCGGAATTTGCCCTAAATACGGGTCTGTCCGCGCCGCGGCCGCCGCTAATCCTCTAAGCGCGTAATTAACGGAGCAGAAAAGCAAGGTGCGCCGCGCGCCGTAAAGATGTTCTCTCCCGAGTGATCTTTAAGGAGTAAATAATTAGAAGAGGAAGGATCCTTCAGACGACCGACGCGAATGCGAGCGTAATTAGGAGGAACGGCCGGAGAGTTGGCGAGCGTGTGCATGCGCGACGATTTTATATCATAACAAGTCTAATTAAATATTGAAAAGGCAAAAATCTCCTATTGCAAGAAAAACGAGCTGCCACGGAAGGCCTGTAACTGCGCAGGTAATTAGCGAGGGTTATGGAGGAAGGAGTCGGAGATCGCGGCCAGGGTCACGCGGTAACACGCTGCGCGCTTGGTGCTGCGGCCGTCCGCCTCCTCGCTAATTCAACTAAATGGGGCGTCCTGCCGCGAGCTCCAAATTACCGGCTGCTAAATGGGATGCGAATCCGGCAGCGATGGGGGACATTACTCTGAGGGGGGAGCACCGGATCGGCCGCTGATTAACCTTTCGAGTGCTGGACGGCGCGTTACGGCTCTCTATAAACTCGCCCAGCGTTTAGTTCAGGGCAATAAAAAAAATTCAAATAAAAAATACTCTCAATAATGAAGGCGCTGAGTGGGATTGGACAGAATTTCCAAGCCACACCCCCTCCGGGTAATAATACGGGCGGCGGATGTGTGACGAGCGCTGCCCCTCCCCCCGGGGTACCTGCGAGTTTTAAATGAATTCCCCTTCGTTTCTTTTTTTCATTTCTTGGTTACTTTGCTTTTTTTATCGTAATTGAGCTTTGTTTTTATTTATTAGTTTTTTGCTCCGTGTTTCATAAAATCAGCGTCTTTTCCTCGCGTCTCCCGGGACACCGGACTCGGGGGTCCTCTCCGTGGCCCTGGACGGGGGTCCGTGCTTTATGTCGCTCTCTCGGGTTATACGCGGCTGTATTTTTCATCGGCCCCTGGCAGGAGATGACGACGTTTTCTTCATTTATATTTTCGAGAGCGGCGCATCCCGCGGGCCGGGGGGGCTCCGGTAATAAAGCTGTTCTGGTGGAGATGGGGAGCGACAGAACGTCGCAGGAGAGAGAGAGCGAGAGAGAGAGAGAGTCGTTACCGCGGTCTATCTAACGATCGCTGAAGATTCCCGACAGGGTTTGGAGCGTGACGAGCGCAGCGAGCGTTATCTCGCCCGAGCAGCAGCCTCTCCTTAATCACTAGAACAAGAATATTGATGAAAACCCTTCACACGATCTCCACCGCCCCGCGACGCCACCGCCGGGGTCAACTCGCTCCGTGCGCCGAAAACCCAAGAGCATGCGCGTTCTTCAGAGATACGAACAGAAAGTTTAGAAAAGCCGGGGGACTGCAACGGTCACCCCGCGAGGGGCAAATAATGTAATAAACCCCCCACCTGCCGGCCGCGGGGGGCTCCGATTATTGGCATTATTATTATTATTATTATGGAATCGTTATTATTGGTATTATCGAATTATTATTAGTATTGATAGTCTGAGTATTATTATTATTATCGAATCGTTATTATTTGTATTATTAGTAGTATTTTATTTACATGGCGCCTACAGTTTACGCAGCGCTTAATACAATCCATATATTCAGGGGTCTGACGAGGCGGAGGGACTCGGTTCACAAACTTCTGTTTTTCTGAGGCATCCTCTTGTTTCCCGTTCCAGATGCAACAATCGGACGCAGTGCGTCGTGGTCACCGGCTCCGAGGTCTTTCCCGACCCGTGTCCCGGAACCTACAAGTATTTGGAGGTCCAGTATGAGTGCGTCCCATACAGTAAGTACCGCGCCGCCCGTGACATTGTGACCCGGGTTACACGCAGGACGCGCGGATCCTCCTCCCGGCGGGGGCGTCCATCTGCGTTCCCAAGTGTTTGCTTTCAGGCTCGTGTTTTTCTAGAAAACAAACCAGATTTGGCAGCTCGGGGGGCCAGACGGAAACGAGGTTCATCTGCCCGATCCGGGGGGACAAATCGGCTCGGCTCGCACCTCCCTGAAGAAACGATTGATTTGAATGGCGCCTCGCTCCAGCGGCTACCTGCTGCGTCTCCTCCGCCTGGCTGCGGAATTCCTCCCCGGAGCTGAATGGGCAGCGAATGGCAGCGAGCCGCTTCTCTGCCGTGTAATCCGCCCCGCGAGCCGCTTCTCTGCCGTGTAATCCGCCCCGCGAGCCGCTTCTCTGCCGTGTAATCCGCCCCGCGAGCCGCTTCTCTGCCGTGTAATCCGCCCCGCGAGCCGCTGATTGTTTTCACCTCTCCGTGCGGCGGCCGCCGTCTGAAAATCCTCCGGCCGTTTATTATTTTGTCTTCCGGTGATCATCGCTCACTCGGGAGAATCCGGGGGAATTTTATTAACGCTGCGCAGGTTGCTGGGTATTGTAACGATGATTGGCAGCCGAGCAGACGTGGGTCCCGGACTCTGGTAGGGAGGGTGAGTGGATCCGGGAGCCCTGCAGTAAGCGCGGGGACTCCGGTAGGGAGGGTGAGTGGATCCGGGAGCCCTGCAGTAAGCGTGGGGACTCCGGTAGGGAGGGTGAGTGGATCCGGGAGCCCTGCAGTAAGCGTGGGGACTCCGGTAGGGAGGGTGAGTGGATCCGGGAGCCCTGCAGTAAGCGTGGGGACTCCGGCAGGGAGGGTGAGTGGATCCGGGAGCCCTGCAGTAAGCGTTGGGGACTCTGGTAGGGAGGGTGAGTGGATCCGGGAGCCCTGCAGTAAGCGCGGGGAATCCGGCAGGGAGGGTGAGTGGATCCGGGGAGCACTGCAGTAAGCGTGGGGACTCCGGTAGGGAGGGTGAGTGGATCCGGGGAGCCCTGCAGTAAGCGTGGGGACTCGGGGAGGGTGAGTGGATCCGGGAGCCCTGCAGTAAGCGCGGGGACTCTGGTAGGGAGGGTGAGTGGATCCGGGAGCCCTGCAGTAAGCGTGGGGACTCCGGTAGGGAGGGTGAGTGGATCCGGGAGCCCTGCAGTAAGCGCGGGGACTCTGATAGGGAGGGTGAGTGGATCCGGGGAGCCCTGCAGTAAGCGTGGGGACTCCGGTAGGGAGGGTGAGTGGATCCGGGAGCCCTGCAGTAAGCGTGGTGACTCCGGTAGGGAGGGTGAGTGGATCTGGGAGCCCTGCAGTAAGCGTGGGGACTCCGGTAGGGAGGGTGAGTGGATCCGGGAGCCCTGCAGTAAGCGTGGGGACTCCGGTAGGGAGGGTGAGTGGATCCGGGGAGCCCTGCAGTAAGCGTGGGGACTCCGGTAGGGAGGGTGAGTGGATCCGGGGAGCCCTGCAGTAAGCGTGGGGACTCCGGTAGGGAGGGTGAGTGGATCCGGGAGCCGTCTGCACGGTCTGGCTTGTGTGTGCGACTTGCAGAGTTTTGCCTTTCTGATGTCACCGCCTGAATGACATCATACACTCACTGCACCTGACTGGCACTTAGGTTTTAATGGTGCAGAAAATGTTAAGTGTGGTTTTTGTTATCCTTGTGGGGGCTTCACGTCTCCCTATCTGTCCCGCTGTCACTACATGGCTAGGGTCTGGTTTTAACCCTCTCACTGCCAGGCGAATTGTCTAAGCCTTTGGGACGTTCACTCGCCTGGCACTGAAAGGGTTTAGCGTCAGACCTCGTTTTTGTGTCTGGTAAAAGACGTTTAATTTCACTGTTTTTGTCCGCAGGATTTTGGTCGGAATTTGTTCTGAAAATCCCGCTAACCCGAGAAATTTACATTTTCTAATCCTCTCCGTTTTTTGCTGATCCTTTTTAGCGCAAACGCGGCCGCGAAGCAAGAGCGGCCTCTTTATTTAACCATTACTGGACCAGAGTAATCCGGCGTACCGGCTCCTCATACACTCCATGGCATGTGTTCATAATTATTTAATAATAAATCTGCGATTATAACCCTTATAAAACGCGGAGACGCGGCACGGACAGATCTCACCCCCCCAGCCCCCCCCCAGCCCACGGAGACCCAACGCATCTTACTTTTAAAAAAAAAGTTACTTAAAAATAAATGAAGCTTTTGAGCCGCTCTGCGCATGCGCGAACGTGCTGCCTTCGCCTGCCGGGCAGAGAGCGCCCAGTAACCCCTTTAATGCCCGATGCGCTTATTTTAACGGTAAAGATGCCGCTCTAGATATAGCCGTAACCCCCCATCTGCCGCGCGGCGGGGAGTCGGTGACGCCCGCATCCCCCTTTATTCTGCTGATAACGGCCGATGTGGTGCCGGCCGGCGCTCTCCCCGGGAATCACGAGAAGCTCAGGCGTCTCCAGCGAGAATTCCCCGAATCTTCCCGCGGGATCCCCGTCTCTGCCGCGCACGCTCCGGGTAACGGCTCCCGGGGAGACATCTGATCATCCATCATTTTTATCAATTTATCTGTTTTTCAAATGTTTTTATTATTTTTATAAAAATAGGAAGGAAGATTTTTTTGTTTTTTCTGAAAATGTTTCGGGTTTCTGTTTTTATTACTGAACAGGGCGCTGTGGAGTAATTTTGTACCCCATTATGTGTTCCGGGGAGGGTTAGGAGCGGCGGGGGGGTTGCTGGTCCGGGGAGGGTTAGGAGCGGCGGGGGGTTAGTGGTCCGGGGAGGGTTAGGAGCGGCGGGGAGTTGGTGGTCCGGGGAGGGTTAGGAGCGGCAGGGACCTGGTGGTCTGGGGAGGGTTAGGAGCGGCAGGGAGTTGGCGTTCCGTGCGGCGGGGGGTTGGTGGTCCGGAGAGGGTTAGGAGCGGCGGGGAGTTGGTGGTCCGGGGAGGGTTAGGAGCGGCGGGGGCTTGGTGGTCCGGGGAGGGTTAGGAGCGGCAGGGAGTTGGCGTTCCGTGCGGCGGGGGGTTGGTGGTCCGGGGAGGGTTAGGAGCGGCGGGGGGGTCCGCGGAGGGTTAGGACAGGTGGAACGGTAGCGTCGCGTGGCTTTATGCCAGCAGAGTGACCCTCAGAGGGTGCCGCTGTCGGGTGTCTCTTGGGTAGGAGCCGCTGTCCAGTTACCCCAAACTGTGAAGAATGATCCTAAATCCCTGGGAAAGTGGATTAAAATCATTCGCCTTCTCACGGCCGGAAACCCCCAAAAGTATGACATTGGAGACATTTTGGTGGGTTGGGTGGCGCATGTCCGGGGGTCTCCTGAGCGGATTCCATTGGTCTCCAGTGTCTGCAGTGGGGAATCCGGTCCTGACGGGCTTTACGATCCGTGGGTTCTCGGCCGGTCACTGAAAAGACATTCGTCACCGGAGCGCAAACACCACCCGTGTGCCTGATGTGTATCCGATACCATCCAAGCACCGTCCCTCCCCCGTTCATTAAGAGGTAGTCTGTACTGAGCTGTAATAACCTTGAAAGGAGGTAAAGCCAGTGAAGCTGAGCTCTATGACTCTATATAATTGCTGGGTTTCCAAATCCGAGGCGCTGCTGAACCCCAAACACTAATTGGCCAGAACTTTAACGCCGCCGGCCTCCTGCCCCTGATTGGCTGCTTATTCTATATCTTTTTCCCCTTGTAACAAATCAGTTAACTGGTGCAGGACTCGGGAGAAAGAAGGGGGCAGAAATGTGATCATAAATCCAAATGTTTCCTGCTCTGTTGACGAGTGTCTCGTTCACGTGGAATAAGGTCCGGTTTGGAGCCGGTTTCTCCGGCGTGCGTGTAAGCGATGCATGTGTAAGCACTGAGTGTAAGCTGTGCGTGTGTAAGCACTGAGTGTAAGCGATGCGTGTAAGCGGTGCGTGTGTAAGCACTGAGTGTAAGCGATGCGTGTGTAAGCACTGAGTGTAAGCGGTGCGTGTGTAAGCACTGAGTGTAAGCGGTGCGTGTGTAAGCGGTGCGTGTGTAAGCACTGAGTGTAAGCGGTGTGTGTAAGCACTGAGTGTAAGCGGTGCGTGTGTAAGCACTGCGTGTAAGCGGTGCATGTGTAAGCACTGAGTGTAAGTGGTGCGTGTGTAAGCGGTGTGTGTAAGCGGTGCGCGTGTCACGTTGCAGAGTCTCTTTCCTTTACTAGGTGTCTCCGGATTTGCCGAGTTCTTGCCGCCCCTGCTTTAGTGTCTGTGCTTTTTGTTTGATTGACAGTCCATTCGTTGTTAATCTCTCTTCTTTTCTCCTTGCATC
>NC_071092.1:49937819-50032819 GCF_027358695.1 Spea bombifrons
GTGGCTGAAGTGGGCGTTCTCTGGCCGGGAAGACCCTCTGCCAGGTTCGAGGCGCGTCATATTTATCTATAACTTTTTGTCTTTAGTTCCGTAGAGAACGGGCGCCCCCCCGACCCGTCCACGTGGGCCGTCGACGACGTTTTTAACTATTTCAAGGCGGCCGGTTTCGAGGAGCAAGCGAGTGCCTTTAAGGAGCAGGTAATTCTCCCTGAACTTCTTACCTTCCCTCCTTCACTGTTCCTTCCGCAGCGCCCCCCCACTCGTCTTATCTTTCCCACCCATTGCTTTACTAACCCCCTCATCGCCCCCCCCCCCCCCAAATACCCTGCTACGCGGTCCCTTTGCTCATCTCCACGTGGTCATGTGATTTTTAGGCCCCGCCTCCTGCTCTTTCGCTTAACGGCAGAGCTCAGCGGGTGACCCTGAGGGTTAATGGAGTAACTGAATGCTGTAAGAAAATGACTTGTTATTTCTCCTTGGCGGGCTGTGGTTTTAGAGCCACGCAGCGTGGGGGGGGGGATCTCCGTCACCGGCAAACATTGAGCTTCCCCCTGCGATTCCGTGTTATTTTTCTTAAAGGCCACTGGGTGGCAGCCATGACCCGAGATAAAGTCCATGGTGGGGTAGGGGGTAGCTGGGGTTCTTTCGTGGAAGGAGGAGGCGTCTCTCAGGAATGTGGGGCATCTGGCGATATGGTAAGGTAATTTGCCCCCCTCTCTTCAGAGAAATTAAGAGCACATTTGGTAATATTTGGAATTAATATGCATGAAAAAGAGACCCAGGAGGCCCCAAAAGCTTGCAATCTATTCCACGTCAGGGAGCCAATAAAGGGAAGATCTTCACCAAATGTGTCTCCGTGACACGTGGTAACATTACACAGGCGGCTGCCTGATGCGTGGTATACGGGGCAGTAACGTGGGGGGGTAACGGACTCCGGCTCGGTATTCCCAGGGGGTTACGTTTGACAGTTCCCGCTCCTCTCTTTCCTCCGTGGCCCCTGCCGGTTGGAAGCCGCGTGGAATCTCGGGGCCACTGACAATGTTTTTTATTTCAGGAGATCGATGGAAAGTCTCTGTTACTCATGACGAGAAACGACGTTTTAACCGGACTGTCTCTGAAACTGGGCCCGGCCCTGAAAATCTACGAATACCACGTGAAGCCGCTGCAGACCCAGCATGTGCAGAGCAGCCCCCCGTAGGACACGCGGTCTCCCCGCAACCTCCGTCCCGCGGGATTCACAGGACGTCAGTCCACGGGGATCGGGGGTTTCTGTACAAAATCCCCCCCAGGAAGTAACTGCAAGAACTTTACAGGCCGGTCCGTGTCGCGCGTTCCGTGTCTCGGGTTCCGTGGATGCACATGATTTGCACATGAAATCCCCCCCGACAGACGCTTTCCTTGGATCCCGCCTCCTTCGCACGATTAATTGCACTATACGGACAGACGAGGAAAAGTGAATTCTTAACCGACAATCTCGTGGCAGAGATTCGTGGCTCCCGTGGCATGAGTGTGAAACCCGCCGCTGTGTTTCGCAGACCCCAAACTTTTTACCGATAATAACCGCTCTTTTTTTTCCTCTGCAACCAAAATGAATGACTTTTTAACGTGACAGATATTTGCCTATTTATTAAAATGAAAGTGAATGTTGTGGCATTTCCGTGGTCGGCAGCGTGTCCCCGCGTTATTTAGACCCCGGCAGTGAAGCGCGTTGGCAGAACGCCGGCCCCCTCCAGGGGGAGAGGCCACGGATTCTCTCTTTTCGTGGAATTGCACTTTATAGGTTGGAGCTTTTCCTGCTGTTTCCATTCGCTGGCAGATGCTTTCGTGGCACACCAAGCCGGGTCTGTATCTACACAGAGGCTCCCACGTGGAACCTGCGCAGTCCGTGGATCCCTCCCACCTCCCATGCCACGTCCCTTAAGCGTTTAGTGATTGTGGAAAGTGAACATTTCACTTTTATTCACTATTTTTTTATCTGAACTAACCGGAGAGCGAGTTGGTGGCCCCGAGCAAACCCCCCCCTGGCCTGGATTATTTTGTGGATAATGAGGGGTTACGGAACGTGGCAGGGACCGCAGCGTGATCCGGGGAGACGCGTCGGGTTGAGCGCACTCAGTCCTCGCTCATTCAGCTTGACGGTATCCATGGGATGCGGACTCTCATGCCTCCCTCTGACCTCAATCTTTATCGGCCCCCAGGGGCCACGTTACTCCGCCCACCGCGACCTCTAATAAAACCGGTGCTAGAAATATACATTCTGAAAAATCCCCTGTTTTGCTAAATCGTTTGGTTTATGGAATTGGTTTTATGGAATTAATGGATGGATGGGTTGTATGTGACGTGTAGCGTGTACACGCATAACACACGCTATATGTATATATGTATTAAATAAACGTGATTGCATCGTGGTGCGTGTATGTTATTCACGTGTCAGATTCCTTTCTTTAAATGCCTAGCCTGTGACGGGAAGGATCTTTGGTTTTTGCTGCACGCGTGTTCTTGGCAGGAGTCGAGACATGAATAGCTTGTATAATGTTTGCCCGGTACCGGTCCGTATGCATGTCCTGGCGCCGTCTGTAGTAAAGCAGCGTAGCTCACACATACATGTGCTAAAGGTCTACACGCGTGATCTCCGCGGAGAGATCTGTACAATTTTAAGAGAGGTTTTTAGCTGCCGTTGAGCGGAGACTCTGTGTTTTAATGTTTGCCCTGCTGCCCCTGACCCCCCCCCGCTTTACCCTCCCTGGGGGGAGCATCAGCCCAGCACCGAAACAGTTAAGGGGGATTTGTTATGGTGAAGCTGGACCCTGACGCTGCAGCCCTGCTCTGCACATGTGGCTGTAACCGGCCTGCAGCAGCCTGGGTGCTCCGGGGATCGTCGTAGAGGCAATAAAAAGCCAGAAAGCATCTTACAAGCGGTGTTTATGTTACATGTTACATGCTCTTCACACGTGTTATAGAAACATGCAGATTCCGTGTTGCTCCTGGCGCGTTTCACAGTTTGGAGAGGACTTTGCGTCTCACGGTGCCGGTGATGTTCCCGTACGGGAGGTCGGAGGGCAGCAGAATCTGATGACCAAGCAGAATATGCATTAATATTCAGATTAGGGAGAAAGCGTGTAATCCCAGCTTCGCCCCGGCAACATATTAAGGTCACGGAACCAGTTTGGTAACGTTTCCCGCGCCAGGCTGTCCTCAGCTGACAGGAGCGCCAGGATCTGCGCATGCGCACGTATCACGCGCTCCCGGCGCTTGGCTCAGGGATGGGGAGGAATATGGGCCGTGACTCCTCACGCGGGTATTTGCTTCAGGGAGGATGAGGCGTTTTCAACATTTTGTGTTAAAAATATTCATGATCGTCCCTTTAAGAATTCAGCAGCAGGTTCTAATTTGCATACATGCATCTTACTTTACTTTACTGAGAGGGTGGTAGATAAGTGGAACTGCCTCCCAGCAGAGGTGATAGAGGGTAATACAGTGACGGGATTATTAAACATGCATGGGATAGACATACGGCTCCTGAATCTAAGACGAGACCAACGACTGAAATGGGAAATGAGGAACCCGAGGGGGCGGCACGTACCTCATCCTGGTTGGTCAGACCGAACTTGCTCATATCGACGGTGAAATAATGTTTATTTGGTAAAATCACTTCGATTTCGTCAATCTGAAAAAAAAGGGAATTCGGGAAACTGTTCTAAATCCAGATCCTGGCGCGTTCCGCCCAGAGTTTAACGACCCCAAATAATAAAACCCCAGGAACTACCCCCCCAGGGGCAGGGGCCACACGGGACGCTAAGGAATTGCGACTCTGACAGCACAGGCTGGTTATGAGTTCTATGGACTCCGTTATGCAAAATGCTAAAAAGTGACTTAATTCACATTCTATGTAATAAAATAAATATAAAATAAAATAATGGCCGGCGGATCTCGTAGCGAAACGCGTTACCTCGGGAATCCTGTCCAGGCTCAGCTTCTGGATGTCGTACAGAGTTTTCTGGACCGACGGAGAATATTCCCCTTTATCGTAGGGACCGGAA
Organism: Spea bombifrons; assembly: GCF_027358695.1. Classification (NCBI taxonomy): domain Eukaryota; kingdom Metazoa; phylum Chordata; class Amphibia; order Anura; family Pelobatidae; genus Spea; species Spea bombifrons. Next base: position 49,941,860 of record NC_071092.1, read on the forward strand.
AACGTGTCGAGAATCGTTTCCTTGATGGTTTTCCTTCAGTTAGAGAAATCGTTTCCGGACGCAGAATGTTTTAAACATATTATTACACATGTTATTAATATGTCTGCGGGGCTCCGATTTATTTACAACGCCATTTCGAGGATGATGGGAGTGAGTGCAGTCTAAGCTTACTCAAGTTTCTTTCTGTACCCCAAACCCCTGATGCCCCTTATTCTTACCCAGTGTACCCCCTTTTTCCCCCCTGATGCCCCCTCTCTCCTCCCCAATGCCCCCTCTTTTCTAGGAGCTCAGAATGTTTGCTTGGTATGAGGGGATCACACGGTTCAATAACGTGTATAATAATAATAATAATACATGGTTTGGGGTTGCAGGGCCTGGCTGGATGCCCCCTCTGTTTTCCTGCACTTACCACACGGAATCAAAATCGGCCACTTTTGAGGAGAATTTCCATTTGCAATTCACCACCGTGGAGAAGCAGCGATCCCTGACCTCGGGGAGCGTCGTGAAACGATCTTTCAGAAATCCCTCGAACCCGGATTGGGTGGTTTTGAGGATTCGGAGCTCCTTAATCCCGGAGGAGATCACAGGCCGGCCTGCGCAAGAGCCAAACACAGAGAGCCGGGTAAACCACCAGGGGCCCTTACACAGACCCCACGCCAGGGGGCCCTTACACAGACCCCACGCCAGGGGGCCCTTACACAGACCCCACGCCAGGGGGCCCTTACACAGACATCACGCCGGGGGCCCTTACACAGACCCCACCCCACGCCGGGGGCTCTAACACCCCTCAGCCCAAACCCTGCCCCCCCAAACACAGAATAATGAGGTCATTAAATAGAGTAATAGGCCGAGTACCCAGGGAGCTGACCGACCTCCAGGGATCCTTTTAACCCTCTGATAGACAACTGTTCGCTCAATTCTTATAGGGTTAACCTAGAATGGCGCCAACCAGAGACGGGTTGCGAGGTTTCTATGGAAAACAATCACCTCGTTCTTCCTGGATTCTGATTGGTGAAAAGATTTCACAGAACTGACCCCTCCAGCTGTTCTAGATCTTAGTAAATCCCCTAAATCTGGTGAGATGCTCTAGAACCGGTTCCCCAATTCACTAAAAGGATTCGAGTCGGACCTCCTGTTTTCTGCTCCACTTCGCAGGTGCGGACCCCCTCCGGAGAGTAGAGGAAAGCGTGGACGTGGCGCTGTCCGTCCTGCGAGACAAAGGCGGGTTACGCGTTGCGGTAAAGCGAGGCTGGGGGGTATCTAGACGCAGTCGCCGGTTGGTACCTTTTCCAGACGCTTCCACGGAGCCTCCTCGATATAAACCCTGACGCTGGCGACGTGGCCGAAGGATGTGAGAAAATGGTTACAGATCTCCACGGAGAAATCCTCGACGGTCTTAATCTGGTGAAAAGTCACGAAACCAATAAACGATATGAATGTGAACGGATTCCGAGACGCGGCCCCGAAGATACCTGCAGGGCTCCGTGGCCCCCGCGTGGAGGCTCCCAAACACTGAGACGCATTTCTCACACATTTCTAGACATTTGCTGCGCTGAAATAGTTAAAGGAGGAGTCTGTACGGGGATCTAGAACCGGCAGAGGAAACATTTCTAACTAAGTCATCATCATCAGGGATTTAAAGATCAGATTATAGCCTCTAATTCGGAGGCTCCGTCCTCACATTATCCGCATTGCGTTTCTGACTCTTGATTCGGTCTCTTTTTGTTATAAAGTACATTCTGCGGCTTCATTTCGTTAAACATACTTTAGGCAGATGAGAGTTCTGGGGCTTTATTCACTAAACAGTGATCTGCAGGTGGAATATTTGTCTTTGCTCGTAATTCTGCACAGGATTTACCCAGCCTTCTCCCCAGATCAGCCCTTTTGTAACAGATCAGCCCTTCTCCCCAGATCAGCCCTCTTGTAACAGATCAGTCCTTCTCCCCAGACCAGCCCTCTTGTAACAGATCAGCCCTTCTCCCCAGATCAGTCCTTCTCCCCAGATCAGCCCTCTTGTAACAGATCAGTCCTTCTCCCCAGATCAGTCCTTCTCCCCAGACCAGCCCTTCTCCCCAGACCAGCCCTTCTCCCCAGATCAGCCCTCTTGTAACAGATCAGCCCTTCTCCCCAGATCAGTCCTTCTCCCCAGATCAGCCCTCTTGTAACAGATCAGCCCTTCTCCCCAGACCAGCCCTTCTTCTTCACGGACATCCCTTATTAATGTAGGTTTTAATTAATGTTTGGAAATGTTCACCTACAGCTCGCTGCTTAGTGAATAAAGGCCTTTATCTGCCAGTATAAACCCCTAATGATTCTCTAATGTATCCCATGTTAGACTTTTGCCACCAAATTCCATTCCGTGGATTATAGATTATTATTAGCGAGTACCCAATGTTTAGAAACTACAACTCCCATAATCCTTGTAAACTATAGGCTCAGCAGCAGCCGGAGACCCTGGACGGGCAGTTCTCAGACGCCGCGCGGGAGGCGGTTTACCGAGGATGCCCCGAAGCATCTCCCCGATACTGTCTTCTTACCCCTTTTATCTTGGCCAAGGCGTACACGGTATTTTTAATGGTATCGGTGGGGATGATGTCAGAATTATCTCCGTACAAATAATCTTTCTTGGACTTTAAAGAAAGTTGGACGGAAGCCTCGATCTCTTTGATGAAATGCTGCTTCCCGCTCCTCCTGATCTGGAGAACCTTCACCTTGTCTTTTCCGTACCCCGTCCTCACGAACTCGATGTCTGCATCCTACGGAAAGGGAGGAAGAGCAGCCGTCACGCCGCGTCGCCATGTAACACACGAGCCACAGAACCCCCACCGGCCACCGGCCACCGGCCACCAGTGCCCTCACCATGGCCGCTCAGCTCCGTCCTGAGTGACGCCTCAACTAACCGCACTTTACTCTTCATGCATAGTGGATACGCAGGGAGGCCGAGCCTCGAGGAAAGGAGGATACAAAGGATAACGAGACACCCCGAGCGTCACTCGCTGGCCAACTACCAAGTAACAGACGCCTAAAAGGTGACGGCAGAAACCAGCCGCCGGTCGCCACGTTTCGGAGGTTTGTAAGACATCAAACTTTGCTTGAATGCGTGAAACGCGCCGAGAGTTAATGCGATAATTAAGGAACGACGGAGACGCTCGGTGCAGCTACAACGGAGCCTCCGAACATATATTTACCCTCCGGCGCTCTATACAGTAATATAACCCCCAGCGCTGTATACAGTAATATAACCCCCAGCACTGTATACAGTAATATAACCCCCCAGCGCTGTATACAGTAATATAACCCCCCCCAGCGATCCCCGGGGTGGATCTTCAAACAGCCAATCAGTGACAAGAAGTGTCGGACCACAGAGGAGGAGGAGAGCTGCAGCTTCTACCTCAGGCAAGTCCTTTTTTTCCCCCCATTTCTGAAGAATGTATATTAAAGTCCTCGCAGAGGGTTGGGGTCACTCGCAGAGACTTTAATACACAATCTGCTACAGAGGGGGTATCTGGGGCAGTAAACTGTCCGTTGGTTCTCGGAACGTCCGGACTCTTTGGGTAAAATTCCAGCTGATTCTGTAAGTCTCACATTCACGTCCTACCTTGCCAGCCGCTCCATACCCCTGCGCCATCCTGCCCCGATGCACCTGCCCCGAGGCACCTGTGTGGGATCCGTGATCGAAAGTGGTTTGTGGTTCCAGATAAGGAGCGAGCGGACAGACGGGGGGGGGCAGGAGGGCGAGCGGACCCACGGTGGTGGTGGGGGGGTTTCAGGAGAGCTCGTCTGGCCAATCACATTCTGTTTGTTTTGCTGAAATGTAAAATCTTCCCTGACTCAGTAACAGACCCCCCCCCCGGCGATTATCATCTAACTTTGGGGCATTTTCACTCAAACAGCGGCCACCCTCTGCACATAAACAATCCTTTATTCGTAAAGAGTGGAGCTTCTCGGGCAACTGACACGTTCAAAATGTTGCTGAAGCCCCCATAATCTTCATCCATTAGTGGAGGGATTTCCCACGTCTTAGAGGGTGGTGGATGTGTGGAAAAGCCTCCCAGCAGAGGTGGTAGAGGCTTACACAGTAAGGGAATGGAAACACGCATGGGACAGGCATACGGCTCCTGAGATTGAGGTTTTAATAAACGGATTAGATGGGATGACGGCCCTTTTTATTAAAATAGTTGTCGTCCGCAGGTTCAGTGAAGCCACTAAGCTGGCGTCACGCGTCGTGGAGCACATGGCAGCCAGTAATCTCCTGGCTTGGCTGGCATTAAATGCACGTCCTGTTTCTGTGTGGTGGAGCATGCGCAGAGTAACAGGGATCCGTTTTCCATCAGAGACGAAATAGCCCAAAGTGAGCAAGAATAACCAGAAAACCTGCGATGAAATGATCTGCGAGCCGAAAACGCAGAAATTCCGACAAAAAGCCGAGAACTGAAAGCCGTCGCCAGATCCAACCGCATAAAGTGATCAACCCCAACTGCCTCACAGAAAAAGTGACTGCCGGTTCTGATAGAAAGGAGTCGGAACACGCAGAGCGTCGCAGGTTGTTGCGTATGGGGCCACGTAGCCACAGAGCGTCGCAGTTCGCTGCGTATGGGGCCACGTAGCCGCAGAGCGTTGCAGTTTGTTGCGTATGGGGCCACGTAGCCGCAGAGCGTCGCAGGTTGTTGCGTATGGGGCCACGTAGCCACAGAGCGTCGCAGTTCGTTGCGTATGGGGCCACGTAGCCGCAGAGCGTCGCAGTTCGTTGCGTATGGGGCCACGTAGCCGCAGAGCGTCGCAGTTCGTTGCGTATGGGGCCACGTAGCCGCAGAGCGTTGCAGTTTGTTGCGTTTGGGGCCACGTAGCCGCAGAGCGTCGCAGTTTGTTGCGTTTGGGGCCGCAGACCAGTCAGGGTGCCCATGCTGACCCCCATCCAGTGCCCAAACGGAGGGTTTGGTTATGACGGTCCAGTCCTGATACCTTTTGGCCCAGGGCTTGGCCAATTACCCCCTGCTCACCCCCCCCCACTGTGCAAACACCCCCAATGCCAAAAATAATTTCTGATTAAAGCTCCTCATTAATCTACATAAAATACCCCTCAGTTTCCATCACTTATAACAAAACGAGGGCATTGATTCCATTCTGGAGTAAACGGCTTTCCACCCCTCTATGATCTCCCCAGGCTGGGGGCAATATTTCCATCTTGCACGTGTGGCATTCTGGAGATAGAGCGCCCAATGGGTCTGTGTCTCAGTAAACCGATTGCGGCTGGAGCGAGGTTTAAAATCTGCGGGGACCTCGGGATCCGCTCGATGTCCATGTTGGGTAAAGTCGGTCAATACAGGGCAACGACCGCGAGCGCTAAACCCTTCGCACAGTTAATGTTTAGCTGCTTTTCATGTTACTTGGTATCATTCAGACCCCGCAGCCTCTCATCCTGACCCCGGCGCCCTCTCGGGATTAAAGAGGACCATGTTTGATCTGGAGCACTTTGTTAGTTACGGTCTGTTGCCGAACACTCTCTGACTGCGCTCTCTGACTGCACTCTTTGCTCAAGCGCTGTCTGACCGTGCTCTCTGCTCAGCTGCTCTCTTTGTTCAGGCACTCTCTGCTCAGGCGCCCTCTGACCGCGCTCTCTGCGCAGACGCTCTCTGACCGCGCTCTCTGCGCAGACGCTCTCTGCTCAGACTCTCACTGACTGCGCTCTCTCCTCAGCTGCTCTCTGATCGCGTTCTTTGCTCAGACGCTCTCTGATCGCACTCTTTGCTCAGACGCTCTCTGACCGCGCTCTTTGCTCAGCTGCTCTCTGACTGGGCTCTTTGCTCAGGCGCTCTCTGACCGTGCTCTCTGCTCAGCTGCTCTCTGCTCAGACACTCTCTGACCGCGCTCTCTGCTCAGACGCTCTCTGCTCGTGCTCTTTGCTCAGGTGCTCTCTGATCGCGTTCTTTGCTCAGACGCTCTCTGACCGCGCTCTTTTCTCAGCTGCTCTCTGACTGGGCTCTTTGCTCAGGCGCTCTCTGACCGTGCTCTCTGCTCAGCTGCTCTCTGCTCAGACACTCTCTGACCGCGCTCTCTGCTCAGACGCTCTCTGCTCGTGCTCTTTGCTCAGGCGCTCTCTGATCGCGCTCTTTGCTCGGGCACTCACTTGGCAGCACCTTTTAACTTTCATTAATAATTACCGGTGAATTTACTATCCTGGCCAGGAATGCGTTACACAAACATTACTCGTCTCCGCCGTGAACAAAAAACAAAAACGGTCTGCGCTTCTTACCCTAATAGAGTTGGCAACAAATATATAAACATAATATAAATGAGAGGTTTTGGTTATATGAATTGGCCAAAGCATAATTAAGCTCACCCGCCACGCCAAGGCGCACTCTCAATAGGGTGAGAACCTACTCTCACCTCCTACATAGTGGGCACACAAAGCAGTTTATACGGCTACCAAAACCTTATTAATGTGTTGGGGGAGGTGCAATTAAACCTCCTCCCTATTAACCCCTGGACAGCAAGCTGCAACCAGACTGATGAGGAGCCAACAACCTCAAATATGTGCAAACAGGGAAAAAGAAAAAATGTTGGTGCGCTAAGCTAGTCACAGGCTCAAATAATACAAATGTATAATACGAGGCCTACCAAACAGGTGTAAGCATGCTGCAAGAAACAGTGTATTGGCTGTACAATGTATACAAAAAACAAAAACTGTCTGCGCTTCTTACCCTAATAGAGTTGGCAACAAATATATAAACATAATATAAATGAGAGGTTTCCGCCGTGGCCTGAAGCGCCCAGTGCTGGCACACAGTAACTCCTGGAGCGTGGAGGCACCAATCGAGATGCACAACACTTTAATCTGTCCCCTGAATAGTTAAATGGAGTCAGGCCTGGACTGGCTAACGGGCACGCCCAGCAGATACATAAATATTAAATACTTTTAGAAAGGAAAGTCAGGGCACCCCCTGAGTGTTTTCTTGCGGCGGCGCCCGGGACTGGTAACGTACCACGGACACACAATGGCGAAACAGCACAAGTAAACAGTCCGATCTGATACAAAAATAAAGCATGTGATAAAACATGTGATAAAGCATGTAATAAAACTCGTAACAAAGCATGTGATAAAACATGTACTAAAACGTGATAAAATGTAACAAAGCATATGATAAAGCATGTAATAAACCATGTGATAAAACATGTAATAAAGCATGTAATTAAACATGTGATAAAGCATATAATAAAACATGTAATAACCCATGTGATAAAAGTATGTACGGTAATTAAGCATGTATATGTAAACTCAGTTTGTCCCTGATGGCTGAGGGCCCCTACTACCCGCAGTGTAATGTACGTATTTGTCTTTCCAGTCCCAGACGTAGATGTGCTCTGACTGCCTATGGGCAAACTATAAAGTTAAAAAGGGGCTTCCAAAGCTATATAACTAGGCAGTGTTACCCCACATGGGGCAGCAGGGGTCAGACGTGCGTTTGTGAACACATTTTGGGGGGCATCGGACCCATTCTCCTGGCACACGGCTGCCTATGGGCTGATTCCATGCACAGATGTAAGAAATTATGAGCCTCTTCCAGGGTTATTCTTTTACGGAATGTGTGACGAATAAAGCACAAATACAAGTGTATAGAAAAATGTATATTGATATTGAATTAGGTCACTGTTACCGGTGATAAAACATATAACATACACAAAAGATTTGCCAATAACACAAAACAAAAGGGATACTTAAACCAATTCTTAGGAAACCTCTCTCAGGTCACAGGCTTCTTCCTGACGTCATCATGCGCAGCTTCGTTCTGAGTCTTCTGACCCGGAACTTCTGTTCACTGCGCTCTCCTTTCTCAGACTCTTCTGACTATTGCTGCCCCTAACTATTCATCCCAGAATTCCTTGTACCTCCCAGAAAGTGCTTCACCCGACCCCTCTTTCCAGAGATTTCCTGTATGACCCAATTATGGAGGAGACAGATGGTCTATGCAAAAATACACAGTTATGTTAAAATACATCAGCTTCAGTTGTCTGCCCCCCTGTGGGGTATTCCACCTCTGTTGGAGCCTTTGTACCAAACCCTTTGTAATGCATTACTATGCAAATGTCCTTACATTGTAAAACCAGATATCTCACCTTACAGAAACCCAAATCTTTCCCAAAACATTATGCAATAAATTGAATATCACATTTTAAAGGCACCCTTTATTTCTTACACAGGGTGTGGCTGGAACACCTAAACTTAGTAATTAGGAGGGGAGGCCACATACTTTTGGTCATATGATGTAGTAACCTCATAATATAGGTTAAAAATAGACATAACTAGCAAGCTCAACCCAGGTGTTGATCCAGAAGGCAAAAAAATCCAAAAGACCCCACACGATATAAACAAATGCCCCATAACCAAGATCCCTCATAACCAAGATCCCCGTTCCTCTTATTCATTTTGTGGCCCCCGGCACCTTTTCATGTTCCATAACGTCCTTTTCAAAATTAAATTTATTATCCCATTTACAGAATTTACATTTATTTTCCCCCAAACTGCTGCATAGTCCACAAATCTGAGCAAATCCCTTCGCAGAGACAGAGAATCCGGATCCGAGTAGATTGTTTGACCGGATTCTATGATTCGTGGCTTTCAATGCCCACCGCGAGTTTATTAGTGAAGGCGTTAAGTAACAGGGGCCAGTCTTTTAGAACACTTTGTGACACTGGAGGGTCCCGTGACCCCCACACGAGAACTCAAAATGATTGTCAGCCTGTGAGCCGAGCCTCTCCACCTAATGCATCAGTTTGTCTTCGTCTGTCGATTCTCATCTTGTCGGAACCCCTTGAATATATGAAAGAAGCGCTCTAATAATAATGATAATAATAGTAATAATAATAGTAATAATATAATAATAGTAATAATATAATAATAATAACAATAGTAATAGTAATAATAATAGTAATAATATAAGAATAATAATAATAGTAATAATATAAGAATAATAATAATAGTAATAATATAAGAATAATAATAGTAATAATATAATAATAATAGTAATAATAATAGTAATAATATAAGAATAATAATAATAGTAATAATATAATAATAGTAATAATATAAGAATAATAATAGTAATAATATAATAATAGTAATAATATAATAATAATAGTAATAATATAATAATAACAATAGTAATATTAATAATAATAGTAATAATAATAATAATCCTCGCTGTATTAAAGCGATCTTTGTTGCTTCACACAGACCTCACAGCCGTCCACCGCTCGCTTCCCAATCTGCCAAACAACTCTTTAGCAGCAGCAGCAGCGCCCCCTGCTGGCTGCCCCGGGCATCTCCCAGATACAATATGGTGGCAGCTCCGCTCACAGGGTAACAGTGACACGTGACATGTACCCCACACACCCCGCAGGGTAACAGTGACATGTTCCCCACAAAACCCGCAGGGTAACAACAGGACATGTACCCCACACACCCCGCAGGGTAACAGTGACACTTACCCCTCACACATCGCAGGGTAACAGTGACATGTTCCCCACAAAACCCGCAGGGTAACAACAGGACATGTACCCCACACACCCTGCAGGGTAACAGTGACACGTGACATGTACCCTTCACACCCCGCAGGGTAACAGTGACACGTGACATGTACCCTTCACACCCCGCAGGGTAACAGTGACACGTACCCCTCACACATCGCAGGGTAACAGTGACATGTACCCCTCACACCCCGCAGAGTAACAGTGACACGTGACATGTTCCCTACACACCCCACAGGGTAACAGTGACATGTACCCCTCACACCCCGCAGGGTAACAGTGACATGTACCCCCTCGCCGGGTAACAGTGACATGTGACATGTACCATCCCACCCCCCGCCTGCAGGGTAACAGTGACATGTGACATGTACCCCGCAGGGTAACAGTGACATGTACCTTTGTACATCGTTATATATCAGTTCCGGGGGCCCCGTGCGGGATGTAAATGAGTTGGGTTTTTTCCCAGGTTCTTTGGAGTAGCGATAGCGACTAGCGACGAATTAAACATCTCTATGGCAACGCGCTCCGGAAGCGGAAGTCGCTCTACCGGAAGCGGTTCTTTCGCACGCTGCTCTATGTCCAACATGGCCGGGGAGGGGAAACCGGAGACCGGGGAGGCAAAACTCCGCAAAAAGATGAAAAATAAGAGTCCTGAGCAAGAGGATGGGGCACCGGGGCCCAGCGGAGAGGAGCAGGGAGCGCTCTTCCCGCCAACATTCAGCGTCTCGGAGATCAAGAACAAGCAGCGGAGGCATTTCATGTTCCTGAAACTCAAGCAGGAGAAGAGGAAGGTGAGAGGACCCCCCCCAATTAACTAGAGGGTGAGAGGAGCCCCCCCCCGTAACTAGAGGTTGGGGGGGTGAGAGGAGCCCCCGTAACTAGAAGGTGGAGAAGTTGAGAGCCCCCCCCCGTAACTAGAGGGTGTGTGTGGGGGTGATAGATGCCCCAGTAATTAGAGGGTGTGTGGGGGGTGATAGATGCCCCAGTAATTAGAGGGTGTGTGGGGGGTGATAGATGCCCCAGTAACCAGGGTATTGAGGAAGCTCCATGCTTTATTATAGTGAGGAAGGAGCACCCAGTCTGTTATCACGTGGGGTAATTGTAGCCTACGGTAAGCTGATTGCCCCCCTTCAGATTTCATTTGCTTTTCTCACATAACTTTCTCTCGCGCTCAGGAGAAACTCGCCATTAAGAAGAAGCGGAAGAAGGAGAGAGAGGCTCTTGGAGACAAGGTACCACTTAACGCTGTATGGGGGTCCCGGTAACGTAGCCCCGTCTGTAGCGGCAGCAGAATCTCAATGTTTGCGAGAAGATGTAATTCCGCTGAAAACAAGATCGACACGTGGGCGGGATTTACGAAACGGGATTCTGGTGCAAAGTTCCCAAAGTGGTTTTATTACCGTAGCAACCAGTGCAGTGTCCGCACAATCTCTCTAGAAATGTAATGCGGAATCATTTATTTGTTGGGCTCTTGGCCTTATTCCTGCCCCACGCAGTTAAATTCCCTCAGTGGATTAAGTGCCACCACCTCTGCCTTAATTGTCACCGCAGGGGGGCAGTTGGTGAGAGGGAATATATTTTGGTATTTAACATCAACGGAGTCCATGCAAAAGTCTTAATTGCGTAGTAATTGACAGTGAAGGGTTAAACAGCGCCTCCTCATGTGCCGTCCTCGACGTCTTCCATCGTTGCGATGTTTGTTTTATTACGTCTCACGTTTCCTTTATTAAGGCTCCTCCGAAACCGGTTCCCAAAACGATCGAGAATCAGCGCATTTACGATGAGACCACCGTGGACCCCGAGGACGAGGAGGTAACGTAAAGAGGCTGCAGGACGTAAACTGTGTGGGAACGAGACGCCGTCCGTGTCACGCAGCGTAACTGCTCGGGGTATCGGCCGGAATGTGGGAGAGCCATGGCTTCCCTGTGCATGCGCATCCTCTACGATGAAATGTATTTCCAGCAAAGTATGGACTACAGGTTACACTGCACGGAAATGCAGAGATGTTTAATGAAGAGGAATGAGATGTATGAAAGCCGGGGATAGGCCGGCGGCACACGGATACATTATTTTGTAACATGCAGAGATATCACACTGACCGGGGGGGGTCGCATGTGCACTTCCTGTACGGGAAGGTAGATGTGCACCTGAAAAACGCTCCCCCCAGGCTGTAAGAAAATAGGTGCTGCTTTGTTTTTTTAAATATATGGAGAACAATTTATTTGCCGCCGCCGCCCCCCCTAAGTTTCCTTTTGCCCCCAGGTGGCGTACGATGAAGCTACGGATGAATTTGCTCCATATTTTAATAAGAAGACAGAGCCGAAGATCCTCATAACGACCTCGGACCGCCCGCGGGGGGTAAGCCGCTGAAGCTGCCCCGAGTCTCGGCAGCGTGAAGTTTATAGAATCCGCTTCTTATCAGAAGTTTCACAATCTGATTACTCGGCCCGTTTCCATAGAGATGAAGCATTCATTGTCTGCAAGATGCGGATGGGATAAAATCGTAAAAACCGCGTCATGCGCGTTCCGGGTGGATCACTTGCCGGGAAGTTGTAGTTTTTTGTTGTCGGTGGTGTGTGAGCCGCAGCCCCTCCGAGGGTGGGTACGCGGACCCCCTGTTCTGTGGGGCCGGGGGTTTAGTTTCATATATAGATTATTTCTTTTATCCGTCTCGCGTTTTGTGATTGTGTTATCCAGCAGTGTTTATTCAGCTTTGGTACAGCGAGGTGCAGGCACCGTCCTCGTTAAACTGCGCATGCGCGGCCCCCCTTTTGTGAGTGCGTTTATTGTAGGTATTTACCGCGTTTAATATATTCCGACATCTCTTTCTGTAGAGGACGGTGAAGTTCACAGAGCAGCTCTCCACCATCATCCCCAACTCGCACGTCTATTACCGCAGGGGGCTGGCGCTTAAAAAGATTATCCCACAATGCATTGCCAGGGACTTCACCGACCTTATCGTCATCAATGAAGACAGAAAGATGCCAAGTATCCTTCTCGTGGCCCGCCAAAAAAAACCCCCAAACATCCCTCTATAATGAGAGCGCCGAGAGACGTCCGACGGACGTTTGGAGTAGTTATTGGCCATAAAAGATTTGGTCATTGGTCTCTTATATTTTGTAGCCAATCAGAATGCAGGAATTGCTTAGTACCGAGTCCTCCACGGCCAGGAACAGACCGGGCTTTTTGTGTCTCTTCCTGATATTAAGCGGTTTAATGCTTTTTTTATTATGTGGGATGCCGGAGCCGGGATATACAGCCTAGTCTGGAGGTGAAACTCGTTGGCTGAGGGAGCCTATAAAGCCTGGGTCGGCCTCACAGGTGAAAAGCACCGAAATGTGACAGCCTGGGTGCTTGTCGTCAGGTGCTTGTCGTGTGGTTTTAAAAATTAAGTTCCTTTAAGTTTTTAAGTCTTTCCTTAGCCCGGAATCTCCAGACGGAATGGTTCTCTGCCATCTCCCCGACGGCCCGACTGCTCATTTCAAGATGAGTAACGTTCGCCTGCGCAAAGAGATGAAGGTAAGGAGCATGCGTTACCGTGTGATGCTGGGGGGTCTGTCTGGGGCAGTTGTGACAGTGTGTGTGTTACCGTGTGAGGCTGGGGGGGGTCTGTCTGGGGCAATTTTGACTGTGTGTGTGTGTGTTACCGTGTGAGGCTGGGGCAGTTGTGACAGTGTGTGTGTTACCGTGTTAGGCTGGGGGGTCTGTCTGGGGCAGTTGTGACAGTGTGTGTGTGTTACCGTGTGAGGCTGGGGGGGTCTGTCTGGGGCAGTTGTGACAGTGTGTGTGTTACCGTGTGAGGCTGGGGGGTCTGTCTGGGGCAGTTGTGACAGCGTGTGATGTTGGGGGCGTCTGCCCGGGGCAGTTGTGACAGTGTGTGTTATGTTTTTTGAAGGGCCTGTCTGGGGCCGTCTGGTTAATGATGTAACAGTCACAGAATTGTTATTTATGGTAATAAACGCGGTTATTTTTTTTTGTGACGATTTAAGAGGAAAGGAAAGGATCCGACGGAACACAAACCGGAGGTGATTCTGAATAACTTCAGCACCCGCCTCGGACACTCCATCGGTCGCATGTTTGCGTCGCTTTATCCTCACGGCCCGCAGTTTGTAGGAAGGCAGGTGGCGACTTTCCACAACCAGCGAGACTACATCTTCTTCCGATATCACAGGTAGCGTGATCCGCCACCCAGCGACGGCTTTACTGTGGGCATTCATGCTTCCCTCGTGACTGGCTTCTCGTTTCAGGTACATATTTAAAAGCGAGAAGAAAGTGGGAATACAGGAGCTGGGGCCCCGCTTCACGCTGAAACTGCGATCTCTACAGAAAGGAACGTTCGACTCCAGATTCGGGGAGTACGAGTGGGTTCACAAGGTACGCTCCGCGGGGAGGGGGGAGGAGAGCGCGGCGTGCAGCAGAGAGCCGCAGAGGTTAGTGTTTTGTGTTGTAACGCGGATCTCTCTTCCAGCGCCACGAGATGGACACCAGCAGACGGAAATTCCACTTATAGCGGCCGCAGAATCACCTGGCTTCGCGCCGTCTCCCTGGGAAACTCCGCGGAATCTTCATCACCTGGCCTCGGGCCGTCACCCCGGGAAACGCCGCGGAATCTTCATCACCTGGCCTCGGGCCGTCACCCCGGGAAACGCCACGGAATCTTCATCACCTGGCCTCGGGCCGTCTCCCCGAGAAATGCCTTGGAATCTTCATCAACGGGCGTCAGGCCGTCTCCCCGGGAAACACACCGGAATCTTCATCACTGGGCGTTGGGCCGTCTCCCCGGGAAACACAGCGGAATCTTCATCACTGGGCGTTGGGCCGTCTCCCTAGGAAACGCCGCGGAATCTTCATCACCGGGCGTCGGGCTGTCTCCCTGGGAAACGCCGCGGAATCTTCATCACCGGGCGTCGGGCTGTCTCCCCGGGAAACGCCTCAAACACCATTAAGAGACATTTCTCTGTTAACGGCCTGCGGTCTCCACCTGGTGGACAATGAGACTCGGTGCCACAATGAAGCGGGGGTGCGCTCAGCAGAACCCCCACCAAACCTTTCAGCCCGGGTCATGAGTGTGCCAGTCCGGCTGGGAATGAAACATCAGCTTCCCTGCGGCCCTCTGACTTATTGGCAGAACCCGACGTTACCCATTTTAATAAAGTGTTTTGGCTCAGAGGGCTTCTTTTTATTCATTTAAGAGGCTCCCGTCTCGTGTTACAGAATAATCCATCTGAACAATGGCGTTATTATGTTTATATAGCGCCATCAAGTTCTGTAGCGCTGTACTAGGGGGAGACGGGACATAAGTATGTAACAAATTGACTTACAGAGACAGGTGAGGAGGGCCCGGCTCATCCCAGTTCCTGCCGTTACATCAGCCTGTGAGATGCCCCATAGGGTCTTTCTAAAGTATGTGAAAAAGCTTCGTTGCCATAGCGTTCAGATTAAAGGAGAATAACACCCCCCATTACATGCCCCCAAAGCGCTGCCCCCAGTAGCCTCTTTATCTGCAGAGCTGGAGCTGCCATTGCTGTGAGTCATGTGATGCTTTGGGTGACTTTCCCGGCTCAAAACACCACACTGAGCTGACGCTTTATGGCAATGCTAATGAAGTCCGTCCCTCCCTCCATAGATCTAAAGTCATAGACCATTAGTCCTGAAGTCCAGCTGGATGATTAAAACAGCCATACTATTCTTCCCCACAGGCAGTATGATAAGGAGTTGGGGGGGGGGGTTCCACCATATACCACACAACACCTACACTCCCCCTACAGAGCCCCGCATGAGACACCCGCGGCGCTCCGGCTGCTCCAATGAAAGCAGAAACCACCTTTACAACAAAACAGGTTTATTGTTTTCAGCCGTCACCAGTGTACAAAACGATTGTGTCAGACTAGAAAAGAAAGGCACGCGGTTATCGGGGAGGTAGATGGTAAAAGCTTGAGAGAGATTTACAGAGAATACTTGGCACGTGGCACAGGCCTTCCTCCAATCCGGCCACTTCTACAACAACAGGATGATCTGGGGAGGAAAAACAAAGACTGAGTAACAGGTACCTGGATTTGGCGGGTTAAGGCAGCTGAAGTTAGCCTTTGGGGTCACGTTAATGGATTTCTGCCCTGAACCCTTATTTTCTCCACACTTTGTGGCTTCCTGTTAACCCAGGAAGTAGTTCTGCCTCAGCTCCACCCTCACCCTGCAGGCACCGACCAATGAACCCGGCGGATGTTACCTACCAGCCAGTTAATCTTCTCTCGTGTAAATAACACCCATGGAGGGGCCGCTGGGGAAAGGCAGCGATACGGGGCCCCAGAGCGTTTCAGAGGAAAGAACTCACCGTTACAGGAAGGAGCAGACTTTCTGGGGCCGGAAGGGGTTGGTACTCGAAGACACCCCGGTCAGCAGGGGATCGTTCGGGGCATTCTGCATACAGAACTGCTTTAAATCCGCGGCTGCCTGGGAAACCTGAACAAGGGAGAGTCTGGTTAATGCCCCATTCGAGGGCAGGATGGCCCAGGGGCCCCGGACACATGAAATAGGTGTTACGTGCCAGAGAGGCATGGTATGTGGGTACTCAGCAGGGTAATTGAGGGGGGAGGGTACTCAGCAGGGTAATTGAGGGGGGGGTACAGAGCAGGGTAATTAAGGGGGGGTACTCAGCAGGGTAATTGAGGGGGGTACTCAGCAGGGTAATTGAGGGGGGTACTCAGCAGGGTAATTGAGGGGGGGTACTCAGCAGGGTAATTGATGGGGGGTACTCAGCAGGGTAATTGAGGGGGGTACTCAGCAGGGTAATTGAGGGGTGGGGGTGCTCAGCAGGGTAATTAGGTGGGTAATGGGGGGAGGGTATGTGGGTGCACAGCAGGGTAATTAGGTGGGTGTTGGGGTTTGGGCAGAAAATTGGTAGGCCCCGGGGAATGGAATGCTGAACGGTTTAACCCTTCCATCGCCGCTCAGCATCCTGGGTGGTGAGGGCAGGTAGGGCGCGAGCTGATGTGGGTAACATGGGGGGGAGGGTCAGCAGCTAGCGCATCTATAGGGATCCCGGCTGAAGAGAGTCGGGGACAGGAAGTGCAGGGTGGGGCCCCCAGATTCGGCCTCGCGGGCCCAACTCACCTTGACCCGGTTTAGACTGGCCTCCAGCCGCAACTGCTGCACGACCTTCCTCATTGTGGACACATTACCGGCCGCCGACATCTTCAGACAAACCGCACCGTAACTTTCCGCTTCTATAACGTGTGCGCGTGCGCGGGCGGGGCTACTTTAACCAGCAGGACAAGAAGAAGGCGGAGCCAGGGGCGGGCGCGAATGGACTAGGAAAACAGAACCGGGGCGGTCCTGAGCGGACGAGGGAGGAAAACAAAAAAAAACAAAAAAAGAGAGAGAGAGAGAAAGGCGTGGCCTGAAGGATGATATGGGTGTGCAGGCGCGCGCGTGGAGGCGGGAGCGCGCTGAGGCGGCGGAAGGGCGGGTGTGTCTGTGTGAAATTACGCCGTATTCACTAAGGGGCGTAATTCTGTAATAGAGATTCTCCTGTAATGGTGGAAAGGGTCTTATTGCCATAGCAACCAGCGGGATAGGCCAATCAACATGAGGCTTCCTCAATCACTATGTAGACCCCCAAATATCAGAATTCACCTCTGCTTTGCCACGTGTGGGGGGTCCTCTTTGCATCACGCTGCGCACCATGCCTGACGTGGGAGGTCCGCTCTGCGTCACGCTGCACACCGTACATGACTGCGCTTCCTGCGCCTTCCCCCTTTATTGTATTACATGACTGCGCTTCCTGCTCCTCCCCCTTTATTATATTACATGACTGCGCTTCCCGCTTCTCCCCCTTTATTATATTACATGACTGCGCTTCCTGCTCCTCCCCCTTTATTATATTACATATCTGCGTTTCCTGCTCCTCCCCCTTTATTATATTACATGACTGCGCTTCCTGCTCTTTCCCCTTTATTATATTACATGACTGCGCTTCCTGCGCCTCCCCCTTTATTGTATTACATGACTGCGCTTCCTGCTCCTCCCCCTTTATTATATTACATGACTGCGCTTCCCGCTTCTCCCCCTTTATTATATTACATGACTGCGCTTCCTGCTCCTCCCCCTTTATTATATTACATATCTGCGTTTCCTGCTCCTCCCCCTTTATTATATTACATATCTGCGTTTCCTGCTCCTCCCCCTTTATTATATTACATGACTGCGCTTCCTGCTCTTTCCCCTTTATTATATTACATGACTGCGCTTCCTGCGCCTTCCCCCTTTATTGTATTACATGACTGCGCTTCCTGCGCCTCCCCTTTTATTATATCACATGACTGCGCTTCCTGCGCCTCCCCCTTTATTATATTACATGACTGCGCTTCCTGCTCCTTCCCCTTTATTAAAATACATGACTGCGCTTCCTGCGCCTCCCCCTTTATTATATTACATGACTGCGCTTCCTGCCCCTCCCCCTTTATTATATTACATGACTGTGCTTCCTGCGCCTCCCCCTTTATTATATTACATGACTGCGCTTCCTGCACCTCCCCCTTTATTATATTACATGACTGCTCTTCCTGCACCTCCCCCTTTATTATATTACATGACTGCACTTCCTGCACCTCCCCTTTTATTATATTACATGACTGCGCTTCCTGCGCCTTCGCCTTTATTATATTACATGACTGCGCTTCCTGCGCCTCCCCTTTATTGTATTACATGACTGCGCTCCCTGCGCCTCCCCCTTTATTGTATTACATGACTGCGCTCCCTGCGCCTCCCCCTTTATTATATTACATGACTGCGCCTCCCCCTTTATTATATTACATGACTGTGCTTCCTGCGCCTCCCCCTTTATTATATTACATGACTGCGCTTCCTTCGCCTCCCCCTTTATTATATTACATGACTGTGCTTCCTGCGCCTCCCCCTTCATTATATTACATGACTGCGCTTCCTTCGCCTCCCCCTTTATTATATTACATGACTGCGCTTCCTGCTCCTCCCCGTTTATTATATTACATGACTGCCCTTCCTGTGCCTCCCCTTTATTATATTACATGACTGCGCTTCCTGCGCCTCCCCTTTATTATATTACATGACTGCGCTTCCTTCTCCTCCCCCTTTATTATATTACATGACTGCGCTTCCTGCACCTCCACCTTTATTATATTACATGACTGCGCTTCCTGCGCCTCCCCTTTATTATATTACATGACTGCTTTTCCTTCGCCTCCCCCTTTATTATATAACATGCCTGTGCTTCCTGCGCCTCCCCTTTATTATATTACATGACTGCGCTTCCTTCTCCTCCCCCTTTATTATATTACATGCCTGTGCTTCCTGCGCCCCCCCTTTATTATATTACATGACTGCGCTTCCTGCGAGTCCCCCTTAATTATATTATATGACTGCGCTTCCTGCACCTCCCCCTTTATTATATTACATGACTGCGCTTCCTGCGCCTCCCCCTTTATTATATTACATGACTGCGCTTCCTGCGCCTCCCCCTTTATTATATTACATGACTGTGCTTCCTGCAGAATGTTTTGCTTGCTGGGAATTGTTGAAGACGGTTTCCGATGGTAACGGGATCGCCGTGTGGGGTATAAACACAATAATAAACAAATACATGTAATGTGGCACCTTCTCTGACAGACACGCACTAAATGTGCCGAATCCAAGACTCTTCAAATATTAACTCTTTAATAGCACATCGTGAAGATTCTACGCGGTGACTCGCCAAATGGCTCTAATACCGGTCGTCATGGAAACCTTGACTTGCCATTATTTAAAGATACATTTAATTGAATCACCTGCGTTCAAGCAGGAATATCACCCATAACAAACTGGGAGCAAAAGCACCAACTGGGAGTCCTATATATGATCCAACGGGGGGGGGGGATAGGAAGTCAGACTGTGTGACCCCGAGAATCTGCCCCGTCACCCCGAGACCCGGATTTCCCAGGTATGCACGCAGGGGCCGGAGAACCAGCCCCTAATTGCGTTTAATCTCTCCGTGCATTAATTGGCAGCAGTTTCCTGGATACTCGGTTACTCCTGCATCACCCAACAGCAAACAAAGCTTCTCCTCGGCCGGCGAGTGTTCAGGGAGTGCCGGGGCAGCGATGGAGCCGCGGAGGACACGGACGGGTGACTCCACGCACACCTCGGGTTTGGTGTGAGAGGCGTCAGCGGGTCCCACATGGATACCAACCATACTCCGGCCAGCCCACCCATCTACCTGGCCAGGCCTTCGACGGCAGGGGTGAGAATTACAGGTTCATTAACGTGATCTGTCCAGCACATGCTACACGTGTCTTTACATGTATCCTACAGGGGATTCAATTACACGCTACAGATGATATTACATGTACCAGAATAACATATCACGTTACACATATATCAAAATACCACATTCCACGGATTGCCTTTTACACGTACAACAATATGACTGTCTACACGCTACATATCGCATTACAAACACGCCACAATACATTCACTCACACGGCACAGTACTTAGTATGTAACATATCCTGGACAGTGTCACGTGTACCCCCTGTGCTGTGTAGTGTGTTTATTTACATGTACCCTGTGATGTGCCATGTCGCTGTGATTGTTGGCTGTGTCGCGTGTACGGGTATAAAGTGCAGCGGCCGCCGTGGCAAGGAGTCCGAATCTCTGCCGTCCCCAGCACTGCGCATGTTCGCGGGCCGCGTCTCATCCTTTCACCTTCACGTAGCCTTGCATTCAGTAATTCACGGCATTCCGCATGCGTGTGCCAGACACGTGGCAGAGGGGTGCCGCAGCGGTAACCATGTGTCTATTTTCCAGCTTATTGAGCTCCACGTGTACCACGTGCCGGACGATGTATGGAATCCCAGATTAAATAAAGTTCCCATCGAGGCCATCGGTAGCTTCATCTCCATGGGATTTATTAGGTAAGGAAGTGAAGTCCCTCCATCTTATCCTTCTTCTCAGTAACGGCCCACCAATCCTCAGAACCCCGGCCACGGCTCCTTCACCCCCAACCCCACCGGCCACGGCTCCTTCACCCCCAACCCCACCGGCCACGGCTCCTTCACCCCCCACCGGCCACGGCTCCTTCACCCCTAACCGCCCCAGCTTTAACTATACAGGGGGGCGGCTCGCTGATTTATCTATACATTATACAGGGGGGCGGCTCGCTGATTTATCTATACATTATACAGGGGGCCGGTCACTGATTTATCTATACATTATACAGGGGGCTGGTCACTGATTTATCTATACATTATACAGGGGGCCAGTCACTGATTTATCTATACATT
The DNA here is from genome assembly GCF_027358695.1 of Spea bombifrons. NCBI lineage: Eukaryota > Metazoa > Chordata > Amphibia > Anura > Pelobatidae > Spea > Spea bombifrons. Next base: position 49,962,679 of record NC_071092.1, read on the forward strand.
ATACAGGGGGCCGGCTCGCTGATTTATCTATACGTTAGACAGGGGGCTGGTCACTGATTTATCTATACATTATACAGGGGACTGTCACTGATTTATCTATACATTATACAGGGGCCGGCTCGCTGATTTATCTATACGTTATACAGGGGGCCGGTCACTTATTTATCTATACATTATACAGGGGGCCAGCTCACTGATTTATCTATACATTATACAGGGGGCCGGCTCGCTGATTTATCTATAGATTATACAGGGGGCCGGCTCACTGATTTAACTATACATTATACAGGGCCCGGGTTTATTGAATGTAACTGTATTTCTCTAGTAGATCCTCTCAGCTGAAGAGTATTAACCCTTTCATGACATGATTTTTAAAGAGCGCCTCCGGACATGAAGCTGAGGACCCTGCGCGAGAGACTTGGAGAGTTTCTGGGGGAGGACGCAGCGATTGACAAGTTCTCTTTCCTGAAATGCGTTGGGAGAAGCCTGGCCGTGGTGAGTTCATCTCTAACACGTTACAGCCATTGTCCATATAACGGCTCCCTAAAGTGCCGCGTCCGGTGCTATCTGGGTTCACCCCCCCCAGGTCCCGTTAGGCTCATTCTGGACCTTTCCGCTCTCGCTCCGGTGGGGCCGGTACCGGTGACAGGACGCATATTGCAGAAATGTTGGTATTTCAGGAGCTATTTGGATATTTATTTGGATAACGTCAGTTTGGTGTCTGCCTCGTGGCCCCTGTGTCTTTTATGTTTGTAAACACAGGAGCCGCTGATCCTAGTAACGCCGGCGCGATCCTAGTAACGCCGGCGCGATCCTAGTAACGTAATCTCGTCGTCTGCGGCCAAATATTTACTGAGCTCTGTGATTTCACAACTTCAACCGTCAGCGACTCAGGAAGACGACAGGAAGGCTTCGGCCTTAACCCGGGGGCTCCAAACACGCCCCAGAGAGTAACCCGGGGGCTCCAAATCCCAGAGAATAACCCGGGGGCTCCAAACACGCCCCAGAGAACAACCCGGGGGCTCCAAACACGCCCCAGAGAACAACCCGGGGGCTCCAAACACGCCCCAGAGAACAACCCGGTGGCTCCAAACACGTCCCAGAGAACAACCCGGGGGCTCCAAACACATCCCGAGAATAACCCGGGGGGCTCCAAATACGCCCCAGAGAACAACTCGGGGCTCCAAACACGTCCCAGAGAACAACCCGGGGGCTCCAAACACGTCCCAGAGAATAACCCGGGGGCTCCAAACACGCCCCAGAGAACAACCCGGGGGCTCCAAACACGCCCCAGAGAACAACCTGGGGGCTCCAAACACACCCCGGAGAACAACCCGGGGCTCCAAACATGCCCCAGAGAACAACCCGGAGGCTCTTGGTGTTTTTCAGATAATACCCCAGGGGCAGGGGGCATTTCTCAGATAATACCCCACTTTTTAGAGTGCTCAGTGATTATTTCTGCCAACAGGTTAAAGGGAAGCAAGAGTTAGAGTTGAAGGTGAAATCGTTTGCCCCACCGCAGGTGAGTAACTTTAAGATGGAGGGTTGGTGACAGAGGAGGTACCGCGAGAACCTGCGCGCTGCCTGCGAATCCCCCCATGGGCTCATACATTTCACATCACGTGAGCCGCAAACATCAGGACCAGCCCTACGTCTAACCTGGTAGCCAACAACATACTCTGTGAAACAGAGCTACAAACACACTGAGCCAAAAACACACCCTGCGAAACGCAGAGCTACAAACACACTGAGCCAAAAACACACCCTGCGAAGCGCAGAAGTACACGCACAGGTGACACACAGCAAAGGCTCTAACGTGTGTAATTAACACACTTATTGCCCCATGTTGCTTCCTGACCCACATTAGGGCTTTCCGCTCTGGCCACGGGAAACACGAGGAACTCTCATCATTTGCCCCCTCGGGGTAATTTCCCTTGCTTTGTTTTCAGGCCAGTCAGCCGGAGCTCTACCTGCTCCCAGGAGTGGAGAGCGAGGGGAGCTCCTATGGGTCATCGGTAACTCCGGAAGGACAGAGATACAACGTTGACCGCTCTGGGTTTGGGGTCGCGTTGCCACGGCAAAACGTTCCCCCATGGGATCAGAGCCCCCCCGTTACTGAAAGCCACGAGAAGACTCCCAGAGCGGCTCCCAGAGAAGAGGATACGAGCTTCATCTCCAACAGGGGCCAAGCGGAGGCCACGGCGCCCTACCAAGGACTGAGCACAGAGAAGCGGGGGACGGACAGAGGTGGGTCGCCTTCGGGGACGGAGGTTTGGGCAGTTAATGCCTACGAGGCCCTAAGCCACAGCCCATGTGTAACAGACCCCAGCCGCGTGGGGCAACTCGTGGCACCGTGAGACTCCCCTGAGGAGGTTGGTCTTTTAATAGCAGCCCAACGCCTTTTCCTATGTCCGCTCGTGGGCCCTGGATCAGGGGTCTGCCCCCTGCTAGATGCCTCTTTTGCCCGGCGTGCAGACCCCCGAGATGTCTCTGCTTTCTCCCGGAGGGAAGGGTCAGTTGCCACGGAGGGGCACTTCCATGGGTAAAGGACATAAGGACGTGAGTTACGAGACCCCCAGGTGCTGTCCTGTCCGCATTAGAGGGGTCCCCAGCAGCGCTACCCATCCTTTACATTTATCTGGATTTTACAGCAAATACTTTGTGTTTTTAGATCAAATCTCCATCGTCAGGCGTGTGAAGGACGGCGGCCGCGTCTCTCACGTCACGGAGAAGCCGCCGGCGGCAGGAAGCGCGGAGAGCGACTCGGGGATTTCCGAGGCGTTTCACGGCCCAGACGTGGGAAATGAACCCCGGAAACGGTAAAGGAAACGCAGCCTGGTAATCGCATTAAAGCTTCTGTCCCACTCACTGCTGGAATTAACTCTTTCATAACGCAGGGAGCATCTTTCTTACCCCAGGAGGGCTAATAAAAGCCCAAATATTAATATCATTGTAGCCCAGTCCCCTGCTTGATGATGTCATACCACGATTGCTGCTGACACAACCGGCAGAGGCGGCGAGGGCCACCTGTGTAAGGTGCACAGAATTAAGGGCCAATTGGGCTCACATCAGAAACATCCCTGGCCGGGGCCCTGTGTAGCGCAGTAGATGAGGGCGCTTTTGCTAAATTACAGAAACGGAACAAATTTTACAAAAAATTAACACCCCCTTTTTTTTTAACCTTTTCAGTGCAGAGCAGGCTGTGCCTGCAGATGAGACGCAGCTTGGAGCGAGCAGGTAACCAGACCACCGAGCCTCATTCACAAAGGGTATTCAGGTACCCTAACCCAAAGCACGGGATGGTTTTATGTCCACGTGTCACGCTACGCAGTTCCGGTGACCACGTGGGCTGATAACAGCTTTCTGTCTGCCGTTAATCCTTTAGAGCTCTGCCAAAGCCTGCGCGGTACCGCTCTCCGCCGACCCCTCCACCTCCACTGGCCTTTCCCCCCATCCAGTCTCCTCCGCCAGTCATCCCAGAGCCGGGTAAGTAAGAAACCATTACATTTATCATTCACTGGTAGGAAGAGGCACATGTCACGTGTCACGTGTCACAAACATGTCTTGGGGTTTTATAACTTTAAATTCCTTATACTGGATCCTTTCATCCTGCAACATGGAGAAAATACAATGAGGACAAGAGGCCACCATGTGAAAGAGGCTTAGATGTAACATTAGGGAGTTTTATTTTACTGAGAGAGTAGTAGATATGTGGAACAGCCTCCCAGCAGAGGTGGTAGATGGTAATACAGTGAGGGTATTAAACATGCATGGGATAGACATCCGGCTCCTGAATCTAAGACGAGACCAACGACTGATTAAGGTTTACAGAATCTGGATAAATGTGCAGAATAGACGCCCGGCGGATGTTATCCGAGGGACACTCGGGGCGTTGGTGTTGAGTAGGAGCCGCCGGTCACTCCCAGGACACCGACCTCCGACGAGCTGGCTTTAGTAAATACGCCGACAGCCGCCAGGAGTTTTGTGTCACTCGTGGAATCCGGTTACGTTTTGGTTTTTAGAGGAGACGCTCCTTCGGCAATTAGAGAAGATGAGAGAAGAGCGGCTGAAGCTGGAGAAATCCCGCGAGGAGCTGCTGAAGAAAACCAAGTCCTTGCTGGAGCAATATAAACTGAGGAGACATCAAGGTATGAAGGGGTTAACGCAGAAAGTCCGGCTGGGATGATGCAGAATAAGACAGGGGTCCCAGTAGCCCCCTAGAGGGGTTTCATCCGGACAACAATGGTTTCTGAAGGTAGTCTGGGGGAAGCCAACAGGATCTTAAACAGCTACCCTTCCCATAATGCAAGACATTGTACTATAGTGTGTATGATTGGCCGAAGGTGATGGGAGTTGCTGTTGCCCCAGCACAGACAGACTCTTGACAATCTATGATATATAATAATATAATAAGTGGTCGGAGCCTAAAACAGTTAAAAAAAATCCTTGAGAAAAATGATGTCATAAAGTATGTCGTCACCGCGGCGATGATGCGAGTGGGGTGATGATGCAAGCGCTCTTTATTTCCTTAAAGTTCGGGATTCATGGAAAAAGAAATATTTTGAAACAAAGAAGGAGACGTCGTCGCTGGAGGACACGGTGAAGAGACTGCGCGTGGACTTAGAGAACTCCTACCAGAGGCTCCTGGCGCAGCTGGCGGCACGAGACGGGCGAAGACGTGCCAAGCACCCGGCGCTGGCAGACGGCTCAAAGGTATTTCACTGCCACGGAAACGTCTGCGTCAACCAGAAGGATGCTGGTGGGAAATGTCTGTGGCCCCGGGTGAGCGTGCGACGCCGTATATTGTGAGCATGCCTGGGAACTCTCTGTGTCGCAGGAGCACCATTAAGGCTGCCCACCCCGTATGGATTTAAGGTGCTTGGGGCTATGCCCGCCCACGTAGGTGGCTAGCAGGCCTCCATTGCACAGGTAACCTTGCCCATCGCGAAGCCACGCCCCAGAGGTTCCCAGATGTGATCCTGTGTTCATGCGTGTGCGCTTTCTGTACAGCAGGGTTTTAGACGTGTCCTGTATCTTGTTGCCTGCAGTTGATGTGTGAGACCCCCAGGGGGCAGGTCGGGGTTATTCTGCTTCTCCCGCATCTATAGCTCAGCGGGGTAACTCGTGGCGTTTTAGGGGCTAAAGTGGTTAATCCCGTTTTTTTTTTTTTTTTTTTTTACAGAATTCGGTAATTATGACGATAACCAATCGGCAGCAGGAACTGGATCAGCTGAGGCGCCACGTGGAGAACGCGAGGATCAAACTCCTCATCGAGATCAAGGTGAAGCCTCGCTGCAGACATTAATCTCGATTCCAGCCTTCAAGCGCTAATCCTTCCTCAGATCCATCTATCTGACCAACTGCCGGCCGTCTCTGGGCTTCCTTTTACCTCCAAGTAGTTTGAACGGATTGCGTGCGATATCCTCGCTCCTCAAACTCCTTCTAACGTCGCGCTCTCCGACGACGCGCTCTCCGACGAGGCGCTCTCCACCACAGCGAACGGCCGCGTCTCCTTCTGATCGTCCCGGATCTCTCTGCCGCTTCTCATTCCGCTCATCGCTTTCTTCTCCAGGCTCTCTCTGGGATTTCCTCATATCTGTCTCACCGCTCCTTCTCTCAGCTTCTCTGGCGAGACCTCATCGCCCCTTCCCCTTCCGGTTGGCGGCCCCCAAGGTTCAGTCCTCGGCCCTCTGCTCTTCTCTCTTTATACTTCATCTCTTGGCAAACAAATCAACTCATTTGGCCTCCAGTATCATCTCTATGCAGATGACACCCGAATCCACCCGTCTGCCCCGGTCTCTGCGTCTCTCACGTCCGGTATTACCAGCTGCTTGTCTATTTCTTCATGGATGTCACATCGCCACGTGAAACTTAATCTCTCTAAAACTGAACTCATTATCTTCCCTCCATCTCCACTCCAGAACCTGAATTCTCTATCACCATTAACAACACGACTATCTCTCCTACTAACCAGGCCCGATGCCTCGGGGTCATCCTCGACTCAAACCTCTCCTTCATCCTCACATTCAGTCCCTCGCCAGATCCTGCCGCCTGCACCTAAAAACATCTCTCTGCCGCCATATTATTCCTTCCCGCATAAAAACAACACGGGAACATTCAGCCAATCAGGGACGTCTTTTGTGTCATGTGACAATTAAGCATATTCCAGAACAATGTAAATATGCTTATAAATTAAAATAATTGTTTCTGGGAAGAGTTTTGGGTTCCTGCCCCTGCATTCAGTTATTAAAGGGTTACATTTAGAGGAGCAGGCGGAACGTGGCTTTAGTGGCACTTTGTGATCGGATCAAATCTGTCTTTTCAGATGCGGAAACAGGCGGCGTCCGACCTGAACGTCCTCAAAGCGCAGCTCGCCCAGAAGAAGGCCCAATTGGCCACCGCCGCCCCCTCTGTCTTTGCCATGTGAAGGGCCACAGAGAGAATCGTAGCGGGAGGTCGAGGCGCTACAGCGGAACCTGCGCGGAAACCCTTTCACGGCCACGTTGTACTGACGGGTTCCGCGCCAAGCTCTTTGCTATACGCGGATTAAAATAGACGCAATGGGCAAAGGCTGAACTCAGGATCCACTGCCTTGGAGATCCACGCAGGAAAGGGTCAGAGGTGACGCTGCGGTGATCCAGCGGATTTCTGAGTTGGAGAAGCAGAGCATGAGCTCCGTGACAGAGGGCCACGCTGGACGACAGGACCTGGAAACCCGTGACTTTATCAGACACGCAGAATCCCTTTTATACGTGTTACGTCAGTAAAAAAGCAGTCAGTGCCACTAATTTATTATTATTTGCAGCACCACGGGGGCCACGCCTGACAATAATATATTTTTAATAAAATCATTTCTCTTCCAAAAATGTCCATCTCAGAGTCCCGGTCACGGAATCAGCGCCTTCCACATGGCCGCCGTCTGCTGCTGGGCAACAGGATCCGAGGAGTAATCTAGAAGATCCCCATTCCACATGCCGACGCCACGCAAGCCACGCTTTCTCACATACGCCACCTTCAGCGCGATGCTCTGCGGATCGTCGTACCACACTTGGTGAACGTTCCCATCTACACCCTGCAGGAACAGCACAGACGAATAAACCACCGCACACACCTCCTTATTTGTGCCACTAATGCCCCTCGCTGTACACCCAGCACTCTACTTGCTTTTTCCGCCCCTTTGTTACATTGCCTGCTCACGGGAATAAGAAGTACATAAGGATGCCCTGATAGGGCACTTATTTCACCACCTGCCTCCGAGGCCGCGTCACATACCTTGTAGTTATAGAAGGGAGATTTCCGCGCCTCGTCCCACAGCCTCCCGCTGCTCGATCCGTTCACCTGCTTCATGATCGCGCCGTACGCCACCTGATACCCCGCAGCGTCACTGCAGGGGGCGCCACGGAAAGGCTTCTTGTGTATAGTACACGTGTTACCCTGAGAGCCACAAGCAGAGACGGGCATAAAAATCTTATGCGGTACCTGCGGGGCAGGATGGGGCCGTTCCCACCGGGGTAATGTCTCGGCCACCATTTCATTACCTTTGATAAGTTGAGGCAGGTATAATCGTACCCGTACCACGGAACACCCATCACCAGCTTTTTGGGGTCAATACCCAGATCCACAAATTCATCGTAACCTAAAAGAAACAGAAAAAGAGCGGTCTATAGAGAGAAAACGCAGCCATCATCCCTTTCTGTTTCATGAGTAGTGGATACAGTCCACGACCAGACAGTGGTACCCTGGTTAAATGAAGTGCCCACTCATCCTGTTTAATGGGAGGTCTCTCACCGCTGAGGGTCTGGATATGGGCGGCTCTCACCTCTGAGGGTCTCACCTCTGAGGTTCTGGATATGGGGGGCTCTCACCTCTGAGGGTCTGGATATGGGGGTCTCTCACCTCTGAGGGTCTGGTTATAGGGGGCGTTGGCTCCGGCCACGCACTCCGTCCATATCTGGGACTGCTCATCGTAAGACATGACAAAGAGGAAGTCGCAGAGATCCGCTATCCCTGAGTAGTTATAGCAGCGTAAATCCACGCAGGCGGGAGACCAGGCCACGTCGAACGTCACCTGCGCGGCACAAACTGAATAGTTTAATGGATGATGAGACGCGGCAGCAAAAGCAGCAAAAGCCCTGGAGGCTGCGTATATTCGGGGGTACAGAGCGGAGGAGGGGAGACAAATCTCATGGAATGACAGCTTTCGGGGATGAACCAGAAGTGAGTCTGTCACGAACCTGCCCCGAGACACGTACCTGCGAGCCGGGAATCTCTCGGTGGAAGGTCTCGGTGGTTTCCTGCACCAGAGCAGTTAAGGCATAATATTGGGGCGAGCCTTTAAGGACAGCCCGCTCTATGTCTAAATTAATACCATCCATGAACTGTCTCTTCGCCAGGTTCACCTTCTCTCTCACCCAGGCCGTCCGGTTCCGCGGATCGACAATATCGTTAATCGGGACGTCTCCTAAAACACATCATAATAATACTAATAATACTACTGCTAATACTAAATATTAATAATAATAATACTACAACTAATAATACTAATACTAAATAATAATAATGCTAATACTAATAATAATATAATCGGGACGTCTCCTAAAACATCATGATAATACTAATAATACTACAGCTAATACTAATGCTAATAACACTACAACTAATAATACTAATACTAAATAATACTAATACTACTACTGCTAATACTAAATAATACTAATAATAATACTACAACTAATAATACTAATACTAAATAATAATAATAATGCTAATACTAATAATAATACTACTGCCAATACTAATAATAATACTACAACTAATAATAATATAATCGGGACGTCTCCTAAAATATCATGATAATACTAAAAATACTACAATTAATAATACTAAATAATAATACTAATACTAATACTACAACTAATAATACTAATACTAAATAATAATACTACTGCTAATACTAAATACTAATAATAATGCTACAACTAATAATATTACTATGAAATAATACTACTGCTAATATTAAACAATACTAATAATACTACTACAACTAATATTAATTCTAAATAATAATAATACTGCTAATACTAAATAATACTAATAACACAACTAATACTAATAATCATAATATAGTATATGATAATATATAGTATATAGAGAGCTGTCTACTAAAACACATCATAATAATACTAATAATACCAATACTAATAATACTAGAACTAATACGACTAATAATAATATAGTTAAGAGGGACGTCTCCTAAAATACATCATAATACTTCTAATAATACCAATACTAAATACTACTACTACTGCTAATACTAAATAATACTAATAATAATACTGCTAATACTAAATACCAATAATAATACAACAACTAATACTACTGCTAAAAATAATACTAATACTAAATAATAATAATACAACTAATACTACTAATATTAATATAGTTAAGAGGGACGTCTCCTAAAACACATCATAATACCAATAACACCAATACTAATAATACTACTGCTAATACTAAATAACACCAATAATAATACTACAACTAATACTACTAAAAAAATACTAATACTAAATAATACTTAGAATAATATTGTTAACTGGGACATCTCCTAAAACACATCATAATAATACTAATAATATTACCACAACTAATACTACTACAAAATAATAATAATACTAATACTACTACAAATACTAAATAATAACAACAACAATAGTAATGGTGATAATATCTTTGATTGGGACTTCTCTTAAAACATATAATAATACTAATACTACTACCAATTAACAATATTATTATCCATAGTATTGTTGTTATTATTATTATCATCATACTAATAATAATACTGCTAATACTAATAGTAAATACTACTACTAATAATAATACTAATAGTAAATAATACCACTACTAATAATAATACTAATTCTAAATAACAACGATAACAATACTACTAATTATAATATAGTTGATCGGGACGTCTCCTAAAACACATCATAATAATACTGCTAATAATACTAATAATATTACTATAACTAATACTACTACCACTAATAATATAGTTAAGAGGAACGTCTCCTAAAACACATCATAATAATACTACTGCTAATAACTATACTACTACCGATATTATGAAATAATACTACTAATACTAAAACATAATACTAAATAATACCAATAGTAAATAATACCAAATTAAAAAAAACCTAAATAACAATAACAACACTACTAATACTAATTCTAAAAAATAACAGCACTACTACTAATAGTAGCTAATATCGTCAAAACAAACAATAATAATATAATACTAAAAAATAAATCATAATAATAATAAATAACAATTGTGACGGAAGCCTCCATCACTGGGACCACTGGAGAGGCCTGACTGCCAGCCTCCTCCCTACTGACGATGGGCCCTGGGTTTGTAAAGACTTCTGTGGCTACCCCCTGCAGTATCATCTCATCACTGGCTGAGGGGATTATCTCCAGCAGACAGCCAGGATCTGCCACCAGGGAGAGGCCGCCATTCTTTCAGTTTAATGTTGTATAAATCAGTCTCCCCCCTATTGTATTGTTAATCTCGTTACTGCCCCTGTTGTCTCTGGGAGGCAGATTAAGGGGGGCGGTTTGTGTCCCAATATCTTGTTTTATGTTAATGTGTGTTTTGCTGGATATATCCAGTCCTGTGTGAGAAATAAATCAGTCTTCGTTTTGGTTTTACCCGACACTGAGTCTCGGCGAGTGACTGGGGAACCGGGGAAAGTGTGGTGTCCCGGGCTAAGGGAGCACAAGACAGCGGAGGTAGTCGCTCGGACTAACCAGCTCCGTGACAATAATAATACTACTGCTAACAAATATACTACTAATATTGCAAAATAATAATAATACAAAAGGATACTCATAATAATAATTCTGCTAAAAACTATACTACCAATATTACAAAATAATAATACAAAATAATACTAATAATAATACTACTGCTAATAACTATAATACTACTATGAAAATAATAATACTAATAATAATACTACTAATAACTATACTACTGCTATTTCAAAATTATAATAATTATAATACTACATAATACTAATACTACTGCTAATAACTATCCTACTACTAATATTATTAAATAATAATAAAAATAATACTAAATAATACTACTACTATTATGGAATTATTTAGAATTAATAGTAATACTAAATAATAATAATACTACTGCTAATAACTATACTACTACTACTATATAATAATAATACTACTGCTAAGAACTATACTACTACTAATATTATGAAATAATAATAATACGAAATATCGTAATATTACTACTAATAGTTCTGCTAATAACTGTCCTCCTACTATTATGAAATAATAATACTATATAATAATACTGCTAATATTACAAAATAATAATAATTAATACTAATACTACTGCTAATAACTATACTACTACTCATATAACAAAATAATTATAATGCTAAATAATACTAATAATAATACTAGTACTCATAACTATGCTACTACTAATATGAAAATAATAATAATAATCATGCCAATACTAAATAATAATACTACTAATTATACTACTGCTAATAACTATACTACTACTAATATTACAAAATAATAATACTAAATACTACTGCTAATAACTATACTACTGCTATTATAAAATTATAATAATACTAAATAATACTAATACTACTGCTAATAACTATACTACTACTATTATGAAATAATAATAATAAACAATTCTAATAATAATACTACTACTATTATGAAATAATAATAATAATAATAAATAATACTACTTCTAAGAACTATACTACTCCTAATATTATGAAATAATAATAATACTAAATAATACTAATAATAATACTTCTGCTAATAACTATCCCACTACTATTATTAAATAATAATACTAAATAATAATAATACTGCTACTAATATTACAAAATAATAATAATACTAAATAATACTAATACTACTGCTAATAACTAAACTACTACTATTACTATGAAAATAATCTTAAATAATACTAGTAATAATACTACCGGTAATAACTATACTATGACTAATAATACAAAAGAATAACAATACTAATGCTAAATAATACTACTGATAATAACTATACTACTAGTAATACTAAATAATACTACTAATAATGCTACTGCTTATAACTATATTACTATTAATAATACTAAATTATAGTAACCCTAATTAATACCAGAAATAATACTACTGCTAATAACTATACTACTACTATTACTACATAATCATAATACTAAATTACACTAATAATTATACTACCAGTAATAACTATACTATGACTAATCATACAAAATAATAATAACACTAATACTAAATACTACTACTGCTAAATACTAATATTACTAAAAAATAATAATACTAAATAATACTAATAATAATACTACTGTTAATAACTATACTACTTCTATTACTAAATTATAATAATAAATACTAATAATAATACTACTGCTAATAACTATACTACTACTAAATTATAAAAATACTAAATAATACCAGCAATAATAGTACTGCTAATAACTATACTACTACTATTACTAAATTATAATACTAAATAATACTAATAACACTACTGCTAATAACTATACTATGACTAATATTATTAAATAATAATACTAAATACCAGTAATACTAATAATAATAATACTGCTAATATTATGAAATAAAACTAATACTAAATAATACTAATAATAAGACTATTGCAAATAACTATACTATGACTAATATTATTAAATAATAATACTAAATAATACTACTACTAATAATATTACTATAAATTACTATACTATGACTAATATTATTAAATAATAATAATACTAAATAATACTAATAATAATACTACTGCTAATAACTATACTACTATTAATAATACAAAATTATAGTAATACTAAATAATACCAGTAATAATGCTACTGCTACTAACTATACTACTACTATTACTACATAATTATAATACTAAATAATACTACTACTACTACCAGTAATAACTATACTATGACTAATAATATAAAAGAATAATAATACTAATGCTAAATAATACTACTGCTAATAACTATATACTACTAGTAATACTAAATAATACTAATACTACTGCTAATAACTATATTACTATTAATAATACTAAATCATAGTAATCCTAATTAATACCAGTAATAATGCTATTGCTACTAACTATACTACTACTATTACTAAATAATTATAATACTAAATAATACTAATACTACTACCGGTAATAACTATACTACGACTAATAATACAAAAGAATAATAATACTAATGCTAAATAATACTACTGATAATAACTATACTACTAGTAATGCTAAATAATACTAATAATAATACTACTGCTAATAACTATATTACTATTAATAATACTAAATTATAGTAATCCTAATTAATACCAGTAATAATACTACTGCTAATAACTATACTACTACTATTACTACATAATTATAATACTAAATTACACTAATAATAATACTACCGGTAATAGCTATATAACTACTAATCATACAAAATAATAATAACACTAATACTAAATACTACTACTGCTAATAACTATACTACTAATATTACTAAAAAATAATAATACTAAATAATACCAATAATACTACTGCTGCTAATAACTATACTACTACTATTACTACAAAATAATACTAATAATACTAATAATAATACTACTGCTAATATAAAATACTAATACTAAATACTACTAATAATTAATAAATAATAATAACACGTGTTACCGTGTAAAAACCCATCATACGTGTAGCACATGGCTGCCGTTATAGGCGCCCGCTGACTCACCCGTGAGGACGAGTCTCGCTCCCTTGGAGTGCGCGAAGCACATGAGTTCCGGATCGTACTCTGCGAACAGAGCGACCGTGGTGACTTTCGACCAATCATATCGCTTCCAGGACTGCCCCCGAACATGAAACACGTAGACCTGCGGATAAACGGTGAAGACGCGTGACACCCGATATCAGAACCGTGCAGCTGACAATCACACCCAACACAAACTGGGGAAGCCGGGTGCTCGGTGCTGGACACGCGCCTGTCAGACACACCGCACCTTCTGCCACCGACAGAGACTTTGCAGTACACAACGTAGTGACACGCAACATGCAGTGACACGCAGCACGCAGTGACACGCAGCACGCAGTGACACGCAGCACGCAAGTTACGCACAACGCAGTGACACGCAACACACAAGGCGCAGCGAACAATGACACGCAACCCACAACACAAAGTGATAGACAACGCAGTGACATGCAGCACACAGTGACACGCAACACAACACGCAGTTACGCACAATGCAGTGATACGCAAAACACACAAGGCGCAGCACACATTGACACGCAACGCACAACACAAAGTGATAAACAACGCAGTGACATGCAGCACGCAGTGACACACAACACGCAGCAATGCACAACACAGTGACACACAACACGTGGCTCGCAGTTATGCACAATGCAGTGACACGCAACACACAAGGCGCAGCACGCAGTGACACACAACACACAGTGACACACAAAGCAATGACACGCAGCAATGCACAATGCAGTGACACGCAAAGCACAACACGCGGGACGCAGTGACACGCAATGCGCGGGACGCAGTGACACACATCACGTGCAACACACAACACAGTAACAGGCAACACCCCAAAACATCCCATAATGTACACACCCAACAGCACAGTGACACTCAGCACCCCCAGCTCGTGTACCTCGAAGTCCTGGCTGCGAGTGATGGGCTCACAGAGTACTGGGTCTGGGCAGGGACAGGCAGCCCAGCTCAGGGTCACTTGCAGCAGGAATAGCAGCGGACACAGGATCCACCACCCGGCGGTGGTCTCCATGCTCCACCCGCAGCACCGAGCAACCCGACAGCAAGCTGGGGGCGGGGCTTCAGAAACAGGAATTACAGCCGAGGCGGAGCTTTACGGGCAGACTTCAAACTGGGGTGGGGTTTCACAGACCGGGAACTGGTTGGGGGCGGGGCTTTGGAGGTAGACATCCAGCTGATGACGTCAGTAACCTCACTGAGGCGCCGAGAGCCCAGCAGGGGGCAGGAGCCTCAACAACCGCGCCCGAGGGGGCAACAGCCACCCACCGTCACTGCAAATAGTAAGCATTAGATTGTGAGCTTTGGGGGACAGAGGCCTGTGCATGATGGCTGGAGAGGGACACTTGTGTTAGAGGGTGTGGTCAGAGGCGTGGCCGGGGTATTTGTGTAAGCGAGTGGGGCTATTAGATTTTATTAACACCGTTTATTGTATGAAGCCCCCACTGTGCTCCGCAGACGTTATTCATAAATAGAAGTTAATAATCTGCCTGTAAAATGAAGCAAAAATCAGAAGAAATACCCCCACAGCCCAGTATTGCCCCTCTGCTAATAGCATCAGAGCGGGGCCCCATGTCGCCCCGGGGCCCCTGTCTCTGCCCCCGATCCTCAAATACATGCTCACTCCGACACCCTAACACCAACCCACGCTCACTCTGAAACCCCCAAAACACACACGTTCACTCCGACACCAAACCACGCTTACTCTGAAACCCCAAAAACACACGCTCACTCAGAAACCCTAACACCAACCCACGCTCACTCCGACACCCTAACACACACACAGCACAGAGACACGCAACACCCTAAACAAAGGACGAGCGGACAGTAAATCTGTTTCATAAAGTGATTTTATTTTTATTTACAACGAAGAGACTGTGATTCCTCGGGTCAGGTCTATGATTTCGCAGCAGGCAGCCGTGTCACGGATATCCCTCTTGCGCCTGACCCCCCCCCCACGCATATACCTTGCGCGCAATTCCACCCCCCACGCCTATCCGTCGCGCGCAAACAAGCACCCCCCCAACTGTATCCATCGCGCGGCCCCCGGCACAGGGTGAAGGAACAAGGGCATTTCCGGGGACCCGTGTGTAGAACACGCAGCTGACACGGCCTGAAGGGACCCTGAATCTCACATAAAGAATGCTTTTACACGTTTAATGATAGGAGGACACATCAGCCCACTAATCCCCCCCCCCATATCTACAGACCGCTGCACGGGGTTCACGTGAGGATTTGTGGCAGTTCTCATTCATCCAACGTGGTCCAATAAAATCATTTACACAAAGGTCGGGCGATTCAACGGGTCAAAGCGTCACAGAATCAGCGCCTTCCACATGGCCGCCGTCTGCTGCTGGGCAACAGGATCCGAGGAGTAATCTAGAAGATCCCCATTCCACATGCCGACGCCACGCAAGCCACGCTTCTTCACATACGCCACCTTCAGCGCGATGCTCTGCGGATCGTCGTACCACACTTGGTGAACGTTCCCTTTCCGATCCTGTAGAAACGACGGACACGTAAGCCGCGCAGACACAGAGTCCCGGCCGCCCGACCAGGAGCGTCACCACCACCAAAGCCACCAATTCCACGCATCACACACCTTGTAGTTATAGAAGGGAGATTTCTGCGCCTCGTCCCACAGCCTCCCGCTGCTTGATCCGTTCACCTGCTTCATGATCGCCCCGTACGCCACCTTACGCCCCGCAGCGTCACTGCAGGGGGCGCCACGGAAAGGCTTGTTGGGGATACTACATGTGTGATCCTGAAAGAGCCACGAGCACAGCCACGGTTAATCCCAAGTACATCCACTACTTTCTAGCTTAATAACAGATTCATCTGGAGGCCTCCGTTAATCCATTAAGCCTCTGATGACAGCAATTTCCCACGATTCCCGGCGTGGCACAGAAAGCTGCCAGTTTGACACCGGAAGTGAAGTCTTACGCGGTACCCACTGGGAAGGACGGGGCCGTTACCGCCGGGGTAATGTCTCGGCCGCCATTTCATTACCTTTGATAAGTTGAGGCAGGTATAATCGTACCCGTACCACGGAACACCCATCACCAGCTTTTTGGGGTCAATACCCAGATCCACAAATTCATCGTAACCTAAAAGAAACAGAAAAAGAACCGTATAGCGGTCTATAGAGAGAAAACGCAGCCATCAACCCTTTCTGTTTCATGAGTAGTGGATACAGTCCACGACCAGACAGTGGCACCCTGGTTAAATGAAGTGCCCACTCATCCTGTTTAATGGGAGGTCTCTCACCTCTGAGGGTCTGGATATGGGGGGCTCTCACCTCTGAGGGTCTGGGTATGGGAGGTCTCACCTCAGAGGGTCTGGTTATTGGGGGTCTCTCACCTCTGAGGGTCTGGTTATAGGGGGCGTTGGCTCCGGCCACGCACTCCGTCCATATCTGGGACTGCTCATCGTAAGACATGACAAAGAGGAAGTCGCAGAGATCCGCTATCCCCGAGTAGTTATAGCAGCGTAAATCCACGCAGGCGGGAGACCAGGCCACGTCGAACGTCACCTGCGGGGCACAAACTGAATAGTTTAAAACAAACCAAGTGTTGGGGATTCGGGGTGAGGAACGCGGTATGCAGGATACCTCACAGTGGTGAGGGCAGATGGTAACTCAGCAAGTCCAGGAATAAATAGCCAAAGCTCAGGATTGGAGAAATCAGCATAAACGGTATACAATAGCCAAGGGTCAGGAACGGAGAAATCAGCGTAAACGATATACAATAGCCAAAGCTCAGGATTGGAGAAATCAGCATAAACGGTATCTATTAGCCACGGGTCAGGAACGGAGAAATCAGCATAAACGATATACAATAGCCAAGGGTCAGGAACGGAGAAATCAGCGGAAACGATATACAATAGCCAAGGGTCAGCAGCAGGAATCAATAGGAAAAAGCAGCAACACAATAGAGCTCCGTTAAGCACAATAACTGAGCACTGAGTGATACTCAGTGCTGGTTTATAAAGCTACCACCAGGGGTCGCCCCGCCTCCGTGCGTAATGTCGTTGACGCGCGTTCCCTGCCTTCTCCATTCAGGAATCCACAAAGAGAGGTGGGGGCGCGCGCCATTGGCGGGTACTCAGGTGAGTCGTTTCGTTGGGGTCCTTGCTGAGGACCCTGACACCAAGGCACATCCGTGGCAACATGCCACTGGTCGCCCCAGGGGTCACGCCACGGGTCAGTGCCAAAGCCATTTCCATGCAATAAATTCTCTGAATTGAAGCCGTAAAGAGAACTTGGGGAATGAAAAGGAGGAAAATGACAAATTTTGTGAACTGAGTATAAAAACTCAAGCGGCTTCTGCGTTTACCTGCGAGCCGGGAATCTCTCGGTGGAAGGTCTCGGTGGTCTCCTGCACCAGAGCAGTTAAGGCATAATATTGGGGCGAGCCTTCGGTAACTGGCTGCTCTATGTCTAAATTAATACCATCCATGAACTGTCTCTTCGCCAGGTTCACCTTCTCTCTCACCCAGGCCGTCCGGTTCCGCGGATCGATAATATCGTTAATCGGGACGTCTCCTAAAACACATCATAATAATACTAATAATACTACTGCTAATACTAAATATTAATAATAATAATACTACTAAAAATAATAGTAATACTAAATAATAATAATGCTAATACTAATAATAATACTACTACAACTAATAATAATATAATCGGGACGTCTCCTAAAACACGTCATGATACTTCTAATAATGCCAATACTAATAATACTACTGCTAATACTAAATACTAATAATAATAACACTGCTACTGTTAATTGGGAGGTTTTCTTTAATAATAATACTAATGCTGCTACTTCTATTAATAGTAATATAGTTAACTAGGATGTATTTATAACTGGGACGTCTCATATAACTCAATATTATTAGTAGTAGTAGTAGTATTATGTGTTATAACTCATAACACTACTAATGCTATTACTAATAATATTGTTAACTGGGACATCTTCTATAACTCATAATAAATACTTCTAATACCATTAATAGGGACGTCGCCTCAAGCTAACAGGCATCAAATAAAACGAATAGTAACAATGTTAAGAATCACACTCTGAAAGCTGTATGAGTAGAGGATGATGGGTAGCGGGAACGAGCGTAAAGTTACTATATGAAGTTCATTCGGCGCCCACGTTTGTCACGGTGCTGTACCCCACACCCCGGAATCGCACTGACCTTTCAGGACGAGTCTCGCTCCCTTCGAGTGCGCGAAGCACATGAGTTCTGGATCGTACGGTGCAAACAGCGCCACCGTGGTGATCTTCGACCAATCATATCGCTTCCAGGACTGCCCCCGAGTGTAGAAGACATAAACCTGCGGATTGCAAATTCACGGTCAGTAAGCATCAATGCCATTTCCACACAGTCACAACCGTGCCTGCCACAGTTTCACATGGTGAAGTGTAAAGTAACGCATTTAGGACACTAAACTTCGAAGAAGACTTAACGGCGCTGTACCGACACCCGGATCAGAAGAAAGAGACCGAGGGGCTATTAGCCGGGAGGACGGCGTGGGATATGCAGAGAGGAATCAGCAGCAGGGAATGGGACGGCATTTAGAGATCATCACTGCGTAGAGTTCTGGGGCCACGAAAAATAAATTTACAGAGAATTCAAACAAGGGCCACAAAAACAAAAACGTGGACAAACAAAACACCAACGAAGAAAAGTCTTAAAACTTTCTATAGACCGCGGAAGAGAAACCTTCAAACATTTCCAGGGATTAAATAAAGTCAAAGAGGGGATCGTCCCAGAAGACTGAGGGACAATGTGGGAAAATGCCACGGTATAGAAAGGGTAGTAGATACATGGAGTAGACTTAACGCCTGTAAAGGACTTCGAGAAAGCTTGCTGCGTGAGTAGGTAAAAAGGGCAGACTGGACGGGGCACTTGGTTCCGTATCCACCACCGCTGCGTATCTACACAGGGCACTTGGTTCCGTATCCACCACCACCGCTGCGTATCCACACAGGGCACTTGGTTCCGTATCCACCACCGCTGCGTATCCACACAGGGCACTTGGTTCCGTATCCACCACCACCGCTGCGTATCCACACAGGGCACTTGGTTCCGTATCCACCACCGCTGCGTATCCACACAGGGCACTTGGTTCCGTTCCACCACCGCTGCGTATCTACACAGGGCACTTGGTTCCGTATCCACCACCACCGCTGCGTATCCACACAGGGCACTTGGTTCCGTTCCACCACCGCTGCGCATCTACACAGGGCACTTGGTTCCGTATCCAGCTACGTCCAGTTATCACAGGTCCAGCAGACACACGCTGGGGCTGGGAAAGCCTGCAGTTTGATGCATGATCAGGAAACCCTTGTCCTGCACTACATTATATTCCCTCGATAAACCGCAGGCTTCCTCAGCCCCGTGGTGTTGGGGTCAGGAAAGGCAAATATGAAGCCCTCTGGGAAGGGTTATCGTCCTCGGTAACGACTGGATCGATACGGTCGGTTTCAACATGTTTTAACCTTCTACCTGCCAGAAGCCGAAGGGGTGGGGGTGGGGGCAAAGTTTGGGATGAAGCTGAACTTCCAGAGGAAGGAATCCCAGCAAACCAACAAACCAGACTCAGCCGTAACTCCCCACGCAGCATCCGCACAATTACCGCGCAGGTACCGCCAGGTGCACACAACAAGCACATTTACCTCAAAGTCCTGGCTGTGAGTGATGGGCTCACAAAGCGCTGGGTCTGGGCAGGGACAGGCAGCCCAGCTTAGGGTCACTTGCTGTAGGAACAGCAACGGACACAGGATCCACCACCCAGCAGCAGAGGTCTCCATACGCAGCAATGAGTGCACCGACTGCAAGCACCCAGCTTTAATAGGGGGATTGGTCAGCCAGCCCAGGGGGAGGAGCTTCCCAAAAACTAATACAGCAAGGGGTCAGCAAGAGGTGAAGGTCTGCCCAAAACTTCAAAGAGATTAAAGGATAAGCCCTCCCCCTACTGTGCTATTGTGTCCCTCAGAGGGCGTGTCAGCCAGGGCCACAGGGGTCTGGGGCCTAACTAGCCGTGTCTGGTAACACGTCTGCGCATGTGTGACCCCAGCACTCACTGATGTGCAAATTACCGCACGGTGCCCGCTTTACACAAATGCGTGATGTGACCCCAGATACCCAAATACCCCAAACAAAGCCCTTAAAGCTGCACCAGTAACAGATCTGCCGGGGGCCTCAGGGCATCCCCGGCTTATTTACTAAATGCGGTTGGGATGTCAGAGCAGCTGCGGGGCTGTTGGCAGATACCATACAGGGCATTAGCGTTAATTAAGGAAGGTGATTATTAATATAAAGTGGATTTTTATTCTTTATAGACGGATGCCCCCCCCAATGCTGCAAGACTCCCCGCACCTAAACCCTGGGGCATCTGCGGCGAGACTCTCAGGAACAGAACAGTCTGTGAGACATCCACAAATATTTACACAAGCGAGTCAGACTGCGGCGTTTCATTCATCATTTTGGTCGCTGAAAGTCTCTGTGAGTCGGATCCGCTCCGGATGCTGGTAGTTTTTTGGGGTAACCGGATCCCGAGGCAATAAATCTCAGCACCGCCGTATAGCGCTACAGAATCTGCTGGCGCTATATAAATGTAATGTAATTAAAGCTTTTATCGCATCTCCGTTTATTAAATCACTTTTTACTTTACTGAATATTTGGGGGATATTTAGTTTTAAGGAATTATTTCACCCCATTGAGGCTGAGATCAGAGGTAGCCTGCGGTAGAACCAGCATTATCTGATCAATTTCCTGCCCTGAAATTCACTCCCTTCTCCTCTCCCACCCTTACAAAGGCTGCCTGGACCAATCAGCAATGAGTAGCAACTTAACAATAGGGGAGATATAACAGTGGGGAGGGATAATCATACAGATCCTGGGAACAGAAAGTAGAAAGAATACAAAGTAACAAAAAACATAATTTTTGAATGCAAAATCTTTATTGAAATTTCTTAGCAGCAGTGCTATATTTAATGCGAGATTGGATTCATTTTGCCGTTTCCGTGGGGATACGGTCGGACTGTACACGTTTGGGGCTCTGGGTGGATCACGCCGGGCAATTTCCCGATTCACACGAGCAGGCGGTGTGGGCCTCGGTTTTCTCAAACAGATCCTCAGGCAGGTCCAGCATGTTCTGGCCGTCCACGGATTCACCTGCCGAGAGAGGACATGATGAGTGGGGGAAATCCAAATGGAGGCCTAATGCCTGGAAACGGCACATGGGGGATGCACCCTGTGCAGATAGTGGGAATTACCCTCTATGGACCCGGTCCTGGTGCCTACAGACCACAGTTTCTGGGCTTCCTTTAACCCCTGACGTCCCCATAACAGATGGAATGTGCTTTAATGGGTGGTAACCGGTCTCTTACCAGCAGCCAGACAGTGGAAGCCGACGGTCACAGACGTGGAGCTCGTCGGGGAACAGCCTTTAGCGCAGCGCAGGACGGGGCGGACGGAATAACACGTGAGATCTGCGTCTTCTGCTTTACTGAGCCTCACGGTGCTGCGCTCCAACTTACAGGCTGCAAGCGGGGATCAAGAATAATATAAAATATTAAAAAGCATATAAAAACTTTCTATAAAAGACTCTGCTCATAGTAGTAGTTTCCATCCTCAGTGCCCCTGCTGGGAATGCATGTTTTTCTTGTTTGAAGCGGAGTTCTATGAAAAGCAGGCACATTATGCCTTCAATAATAATAATAATACCACAGTCTCCGGGTGAATGGGGCAGATTCTCAGGGTTTTTACCCCAGTCTTGGGGCAGATTCTCAGAGTCACGCAGTCTGGAGCCGGCCCCTTCAAATTCTCCCCTCATTTCATGATATCTGAGCATCCCGATTGGTGCTTTTCTCCCTACTATATCACAGCCGGGATCCCTGCTTGAATACAGAATATCTTTATCTCCTGACAAGTCACGATTTCCATAAGGACTGCTATTAGAAACATTGAGTCACGGCAGTAGGATCTATGTGAGGGGCTATTAAGGGGTTAATATTTGGAATGCCTTAGGTTTTAGGGATCAAGATCCAAAGGTTTACCTCCAGAACATGATTTTTCCAGAAGCATCCAGGAATGAGCGAAGCTCTGCTCCTCTCTGGCGACGGAGCCGTCGGGCATCTGGTATTCCTGCTCAATCTCGTCGTTATGGCGGCCGCACATTCCACACGTCTTCCCGCGCATCCATATGGCGGTTTCCACCTGAGGCAGCATAGAACAGGAGTTCAGTCGGTTTGTAGATTTTTCGGTTCCCTCCACAGACACCAAGACGAATTCTCACAAGATCCGCACGTGGGACACGCGCTTAACGCACTGGTGGTCGGACGATAGGTGGGACCTTTTACCTGGCTGCTCTTTCCGTCGTAGTAAAGTTTCTTGATTCCAAAGTCTGAAGCTGATAGGATGAAGGCTCCGTCCACCTCCTGGATCGTAACATCTGGATCTGGAACAGATTTACAAAACATCAGGAAACGGTGGGTTTCCGAGAGCTGGAACCCTTGATGACTTTTCGCATTATTGTCGTGTAATTTGCTGACTAGTAACATCTTCCGATATTATGCAGGTCGCTAGGAGGCCCCGTGGCCCTTTCCCCCCCAGATTAAGGACGTCTGAAGGTTTCTTACCGAGTCTGAGCTGATAGGGGAGTCTGTCTTTGGAGATTTCAATTCCATTCACTTTCAGCTTCAGTCCCCCTGAGGACGACTGCATTTCAATGTCACTACGGAGAAGAAAACGCGTATACTTCACAAAATAACCCTAAATAAAGTCCCAACAGCTGGGCCCCCCGCAACCCTTATAAAGGGGTCTATTTCTCAAGGCTCCATGGCCCCCTGGAGCATATATGTTATGTGGTTGCTACATAGAACATGACATTGCACATACACAGGCAAAACACACGCATCCAAGGGCCTGTAATCTATCACTGTACTAAGCCCACCAACAGCGGACGCATCATGGCATGGGGACCCTGTTCCACCACCCTGAACATTGCTCGCTAAACACATGGATGTGGTGGTAACGCTCTCGGGGGTGAGAGATGCTTACAAGTCGCCCAGTTTCACGTTGATGTCTTTGTACTCTGGAGAATCTGCTGATTTTTTAACGAGAACCATGAACTTCATCTGGTCGGTGCAGTCCTGCGCCAACACGTGGTAGCAATCCTGTAGCATTTTGTAGTTATATTTCTGCTCGTTAAATGTTGTTATCTGATCGTCGGTTATTGTGCAGCTACCTGTGGGGTCATGGGGACAGGTAACAAAATTACCATTTTCTCAGAAAGTAAACGTTTTAACAATCGAACAGGATTCCGGGGTTCATGAATAGTCTGGGAAATATTTCAGAATCAGTAAGTTTCAAGTTTTTTGAATTTGGCCGTGGGACACATTTTCATGCCCAAATTTCTGGCTGTCATCTTTTTTTACCACAAGCCGCGTGTCTCCGGTGCGGATACTGGAAAAAGGTTTTGAGTTAATGGAATCGTACTGACCCTGCAGACTGTCCAAGATGGAGCTGGGAATCTCAGAAAAGATGTTCCAGTTGGGAAGCTGGATGGCAGAGGTTTGCGGATGGTAAGCTGCGGTGATTGGCACCGGGATACGGACGGCCTGACAGTATAGAGTGACCTGGAGAAAAAGAATTTACGTGGAATTCCAGTAAGAAAGAATTGTTTGCATGGACTTGGTGAAGATGGGAGATTCCCCTAAATAGTCACTAAAATAAGAACTATACATTTAAATCCAGCAGACGTTATGCATAGGGGCAGGTGCTATATAGTGGCCCCAGCACTTATTCATATCCATAAATTAGATTTAATGAATGTAGGAATATGGATCTTTAGTCCATACCTTTGGTATCTGGAAGATGGCGTTCATGGTCCTGGGGCCGCTGAGAGCCAGGACAATCTTTGCCTGCCTCGATGGGTTTCTCTGGAATCTTTGAGAAAATCCGAGGAACAAGGCGGCTCCGGGAACGTACTGAGCAACCCTAAAAAGAAAAAAAATAATGGTGGCCACGGACGTTTCCGGATCTTTTAATAAGTAATGAGAGCAACCATGGTTTCTTGAAAATCTCTCTTTCTGCTCCCATTAAATCTACTAATATTACAATATATATTTCTCTGTATAGAGGGAACCCATCTTACGCCCTGGCTGCAGATTTCAGTTTTGATGGCACGCGGGGCCACTGGACCTTCATTCTTAATGCCGGTTGGTTTCCGAGGCGTCCCGCCTGAGCCTTGACCGCGATCTTGTATTGCTGGCAGTTCTGACCCCACTTGAAGTCGGCCTTAATTACAAATAGGGGATAAATGTTGGGTTTTTTAAATTACTTATTTCTAAGGGGCAAACTGGTACAGGAGGTCCTGCTCTTCTATTACAATACCTGAGCTTCGTGTTGACTTTCCACCCGAGCATCAGCGCAGATTCTCCAGCGGCTCTGTCCAGTGACGTCCACCACGTAGGCCTGGACCTTGGGCCTGGAGGAGTGGTAGTCGGTGTATACAATGGCCTGGTAGCCCTGCCTTTTATTGTCATTTCTTATAGCCTGGGCTGTGACAACCAAGGACGGGGCTTTCTTGTCTCCAAGGAATGTGCCCTAAAAGGCAAATAAAATAATTCCTGAAAATTCATTGGAAAAAACCCTTTCCTGGCACCTCTGAAGTGCATCGATTAAATAAAGTCTTCTGCCCCCAGTGATCTGCGGGTTGTTAGTTTTGCTCTGCTGTAACTACCTATCGGCCCCATCCGGCCCCCGTCTAGTCACTTGTTTCTTCTGCTGTAAAGACTCAAACCGTAATCAGTCGTTGGTCTGGTCTTAGATTCAGGAGCCGTATGTCTATCCCACGCATATCCGTTATTATACCCACTCTCTGAATTGGCTGAAACTCAACTAAGTCTTTTTATGACTTGTGACAAATCTCTGAGTTTGGTTTATAACTCTGAAACTCCCATCACCTCTGTGTCGATTCTCGGCCGCCAGACCTATGAGACAAGGACTTACTCGGCGAGGAGATCTTTGAGAAGATCCGCTGCTGCTGCTGCTGCTGCTTGAGGAGGAGCTGGAGCTCGACTGACCGGAAGCTGCTCTCGCTGAAGCTCTCCTCGACTGAGAACTCTGCTTCCAAAGAACCAAAGTGAACACAACTCATCAAACACTAACTCCACAGCAAACAAATCAGAGGACACGGAGGCGAGAAAAACGTACCTGTCTGTGTGAAGGAGTAAACCTTAACTGATAAATTTCAGACTCTCCCTAGAAATAAAAGAATAGCTGAAGAATTAAGTCATATAGAATATTAAGAAATAAGTCAGCATTTTTCTAACTTTTTGCCCCATGACCCAAGAATAGCTCATCCACTCACAGCCCTAGTAATGTGTTTAGCCAGGTGGCTGAATAATACGGTTACCTCAAAAATGATTTGTAACAGCAGTTAAAGTGTTAAATGCTACAGCGCATGCACTCAGGGAAGTGAGGGGAGAGGGGGAACCCTGGCGCCACCTAGTGGCGGGCATCTCGCAAACCCAGAATTGGGTCTGGACCCCAACATTGAAAAAGATGGGCGTTCTGATAATGTGGAAACTCTGCTGGCGATTTTTTATTGGGAATCAGTTATTCGCAGTGAGTATGGAGCGGCTCGGCTACTCCTATTATTATATGGCTAAAAGCCAGCCAAAGCAAATAGAGTTAGGGGCATTTTATAAGATAATTGTATGTGCCAAGTAGTGAAGAAGCCAACCAGGGATCAGACCTCGGTGGACCACGTAGCCTCGATTAATTTAGATCTAATTTAGGTGTTTGGGGAGCTGCGATCATAGTTTGGGTTTAGTTGGAATTGGATTACGGGACGAACAAAGACGCTTCATTTTAAAAGAAAAAAAACAAATATTTTGAATATTGCTGAAAAGTTAAACAAAAATAGACATTCCATTTGGTGATAAATACATAAAAATCACATGGCTGAACCACATGTAACGAGGAAAATACTAATAAAGAGGGAGCCTTTAGTAACTTAAAACAGAAGGAGCCACCAATACCAATAGGGTTGGGTGTTTGAAGTTTGGGGCAAGCAACATGAAAGTTGCCATTGACATAAGATCGGGAGGCACCAAGTCAGAGATCACACACCATGCTGATGTTACTTATCGTCAGAGGCACAAAGAGGCTCTCCTGCTGCACCCCGACTGCAAGGGGAACATAACGTAAGCAATAATTATTCATTAGTCCCAGAATGCTTGGCTCCTTTAAGGCAAACCTAATTATTATAATTAATCAGCATGCATTGTGAAGACCAGATCCTGCCCAGCAGACCTCTTGGGCGTTTGCCATGGGGTAAGTAAAACATTAGACCTGGGTATCCTGAGTTATACAGAGTCTCATACATTTTACATTTAGAGGATTAGACCTAGGGCAAAGTAGATGTCCCTGGACTAAAAGCCATGTGTATAAGTTTTTGCTGCCTTCATCTAGCATTATTTCAGAAAGGTTGAACTGAATACTAGACCGATAAACATGCGCTTCAACTTTACTGAAAAAGCCACTTTGATCGCGCTGAAGGCGGATACCTGCTCTGAATCAATAAAATGTTGGTTGCGATGTTTCTGGTTCCATTTGTTTTTGTGTTGCTGTTGTTGAGAGGTTGCGTGGTGTTTCTGTTTATGTTGATGCTGCCTGTTGGAGCTGCTACTGGAGCTGCTGCTTCCGCTGCTGCTACTGCTGGAGCTGCTGCTGCTGCTGCTGCTGGAGCTGCTGCTGCTACCCGAACTGCTGGAGCTGCTGCCTTTTGCCGAATGGCCTCTCTTGCCACTTTGGCGACTGCTGCTGCTGCTGCTTGAGCTTTGCTGATGGTGTTTAGCATTGTGAGGTTTCCTTGTTGACGCATGGGCATGACTATGTTGTCCCTTTTGCCTCCTGTGCTGTTGTTTAGATTGTTGAGATTCTGAGGAAGATGAAGAAGAGGAGGAAGATGATGACGATGATGATGATGATGATGATGACGATGATTGACTGGATGAAGATTCAGAGGAGCTAGAGGAGGATTTTTGCTTTTTGGTGTTTCTTGCTTCAACAACATCTGCCTCAGGGGCTTCAATGTTCTTGTTCTTCTTTTGAGTCGGTCTCCTTCGCTTCTGGCTTAAACTTCTGTTTCTAGCCTGAAAAATTTGAAAATATGACATGTGTGTTTTGTAACAACTATTAATAAAAGTCTGCGTAAGATATATGGGAAGCAAAGAGGTCCAAACACAACTAAACAGCACGAAGGTGTCCAACTAACCATAAACTCATCATCAATTCCCAGAATAGTTTTCAGTCTCTTCTGGACCACGGAGTCTTCCAGAGTTTCACCCTCTCGCTCCTCAACTTCTACCAGAACAACGATTTTGGAAGCAGCCTTTGGTCCGGCTGTTATGTCCAGCTGCAGTTTCTCGATTGGTACTTCAGCGCGATCTATCGGTGGACAGGAATCATGTCAGTTATGAGACTGGGCTCGCAATGCCCTGTTTGCTAGTATTACAGACCCCAGTTTCTGGAAGGTGTCCTAAAAAGAGGTCATACAGTGGGACTTATGAAAGTTATACGTAACAACCATTCCATTGGTTGTTATAGCAAGAAGATCACTTTTCTGCCTTTGCCGTGGAATCACTTTGATATATATATAACCCCAGCGCGTCACCCTCCGCTGTGTATATACGTTTTTTAGGAGTAACGTACCCGGCTTCACTGTCAGTTTGGCTTCTTGATCTCCAGTGATTTGGTACAAAAACGAATTCCCTTTGGATGCGGCATTTTTGGAGCTGCCGTGCAGACAGGCTTTCATTCCGGCTGTGGGAAACTTAATGCACCATTGAAACACATCCATTGGGCTGTAGTGGTGTTGTGATACATCTGCAGGGTAGGCAAACTTCTTGGACATCATCTCTGAAGATATGTCCTACAAAGAAAATACTGTCAGGGTGAAGGATCCATGTTATCAAGTAGTCGATCTAAACTATTAAATTCTAACATCTTAAGTTCTATATACTTAGAAAGTTCTAGAAAGTAAGTATGGCAGAAGCTCAACTAGGTCTAGAACTCCTGCTCTGCTCACACCAAATTTAAACTGAGTGAAGTGAAGTAACCGGCTGACCACGGGTCATTTTGTGAGATCCAAAACTAATCCACGTCATTGGCTTTAAGTAATCAGAGTCATTTGGGATGGAGAGTTATGCCCGCCGGTTTATGCACAGTCTTTGAATAAAGTTATCGGAGGAATAACATGAGTTTGTACGAATCCTTCTGACTGTTGTATGTATATGAGTTACCATCATGCTGGCTGCTTCTGCCGAGCTCTGTCCAGTTTTCTCAAAGTGTTTCTTCAGAATGTCTTGTTCTACAGCCCGACCAACAACTGGCGTCTTCTTGGTGGCCTCCAGCTCTTCAAGGTTTCTTGATACAGCAATGACCTGAGATCTGCGGAAAAAAACAGAATAAACGAGGAATTCCCTGACTCTGAGGTGTGATTGTGACCCGATGCTAATCCCTAAAAATGTCCCTGCGCAACTTTACAATAACTTTGCAATAAGTGGAATTACAGGAATTTGTATTAATCGCAGGCATATTTGGTTAACCTCTACCACGTGGATAAAGCAGCTGTTATTATTTTTTCTTACTTCGAAATATTTTACTAAATCGTATGTGAAATATAATAAAAAATGTATCTATTGTGGCAACAATCAGTAAAATACCTTGCCACAAACAGATCGTTTTCTTGCTGACACGGCGCAGTTTCAATCTTAATGTTCTGTTCCTTCATGTCCATCTTTGCCGTGAACTTTGCTGGTGTGAACGTACGGACTTTCACGTGAAACTCAATTCCAGACTGAATTAAATGTGTGTTCACACCCATTGTGGCCACGGTATGGAGGGTGAAACTGCAGATAAATGAAATCAAATCACAGTTTAAACGGAAAAAATATTATATGGAACTAAAAGAAGAAAATGGCTATTTAAAGACGTGCATTTAAGTTTATAAAATAGTGTGTTATTTAATCAATATATTTAATAAAAAATATCAACAGAAAAATATTGGTATACTGGTATAAAACATAGCGGAAACTATAATTTTGGGGGCGATTTTTTTATAGAATCCTCATTACCCGCGCATATAACACACAACTGAAAGAATTTACGAACCTGGGGGAAATGTCTGCGTGGAGCTGGACATTGGATTCTAGCAGCTGAGTAACACTTAATTCTGTTGATGGAGATGGAGTTACCTTCATATCAGCTGAAAAATAAATGTTTTCATAAAAGCTCAAAACAATAACATGGTGACACAATCTTAAAAAAAACTAGAAGAAAATGTCATACTCTCGACGGCGGCGTTTGCGACGGCAGCTGAGTGCACGCTGAACTCCTGAGGCAGACCCACGCAGGTTGGGACAATGTGTCGTATTTCAGCAGCGAGTACGGGATACGCCCACTGTCCGGTAACGCCCCTGAGGAGCTTGTTAAGTATGTTCTTCACCATTGAGTGTCTTTCAGCGGGTTCATTCAGGGCCTGGTGTGGGAGACGTGTCATACGTCAATAAACAGGAGTATTACCAGAACGTAAAGGAGAATATTATTAATAAATGATTGCCTGTTATTATCGGCATCTCCCAGGAAGCTTCATCACCTCTCATGTGGCAGATTCTGATCTTTAGTGTGTAAAGTATTGGGCCGTGTGACCCAGTGGCCACAGGTATGTAATTTATCTACTGCTGGCCTTAAAGTGTCAGGGACAACATATCCCCAGACCACACAAATAGTGGATTAACCTTACTCAGTTACATAGTAATAAAGATTGAAAAAAGACCTAAGTCCATCAAGTTCAACCCTTCTACCGAACCTTCCTACTCGTGATCCTAAAGAAGGAAAAAACCCTAATTAAGCGACTTCCAATCCTGCCAACAGTGGGTAAAATTTCGTCTTGACTTGAAAAGGCAATCAGATTTCTTCTTGGATCAAGAAGCTCTAAAATATTAATTCTATTTATAGCCCTAACCTTAGAATAAACTAAACCGGAGGAATTAACCCATATTTGTTAAATATCTGCTTTAGATCTGTATATTAAGTTGATTGTTAGCGCATCGATGATGTTTTTATACGTGACGCATGACTCTGTATTTTTAAATCTTCTTTGGGATTTTCTGGGAAAGACAGAGATCTGACCCTAAAACAATCTCTTAATAAAATATAATATATACCGAGGTCTGCACTTTACCTTGAATGCATTCTGAATTGTCTCTTTGGTGGCTTGATTGTACTGAACCTCTTGGCCGAGGAACTTGACGTGCACAGAAACCAGCGGCACGTCGGCTGGCAATGCTTTGAACCCCATCAACTAGGATACAGAACGGAGGGATTAGCCGGGAGCCACAGACATTTGATATAAAACCTCACATGGCGGCTGGACATTGGAAAGGGGAGTATGAGGCTGTGCCGCAGCCATTCATTTTATATGAACTTCAACAAAAGCTGCCCTAGGGGGGAGCTATCCTTGTTTTCACTAAAAGGGGTTATACGACAGACACTAAAAACAGATTCGTACAGCTTTCACAATCTTGACAATCTTTTTCTGCATAGAGAACTCGGCAAACGGGATGTTCTGTTTTCTGATGGTTTCTTGTAGACCTTCCGCCCTGATAGCGACCTGTGTTAATAGAGCAAAACGCAAATGAGAAATTAAGGCCAATAAATGAGTATAAAATATTCTAACCTACTGAGCGCCATGTCCCTTACCTCCAAAACATCTGTCATCTGGCCCGCCATGTATCCTCGCACTTTGGTGAGAATGAACACGGGGACTGTGGTGCTTGGGCTATTAATGAGGAAGACATTGGCAGAAGCTCCCGCCATGAGGGGGTCTGTGGAAAGGACACATTTTATGATATTTTTATGCTGTTCTGAGAAATGCCGTCCTCGCATTCATAAACAAGGAATATTTCTGCCCCTCTCAGAATTTCCGTCATCATCATCATGCCATTGTCTTAATTCTACTTGTATGGAAAGCTGGAATATATTTCTCCAATGGTTGGTTGCCAGAGAAAAGTAATTTGCCCATCCGTTTTCTTTCTTTCCTATTAATTAAATGTATTTTAATGTTATGTTAACTACTTAACATCAGAAGAATCCCAGACTGGCTTGTGGCTGCGCATGATGCTTAGAAAGGACCAACATTATCCGTTAATAGGGCGCCATTTTAAAATAAATGGACTCTATTTAATATGCCAAAGGGTGATGAATATGGCGAGAACGGTTGGGCCCGGACTGTGAATGATTCGCTACTCACAGTTAAATGTGTCGAGGTGAAGCGC
This sequence comes from Spea bombifrons, assembly GCF_027358695.1. Taxonomy (NCBI): domain Eukaryota; kingdom Metazoa; phylum Chordata; class Amphibia; order Anura; family Pelobatidae; genus Spea; species Spea bombifrons. Next base: position 49,994,930 of record NC_071092.1, read on the forward strand.
TTTGCTGTAACGCCAACCCAGTTTGTCCAGAGTGGGGTTCAGGATTTTTAAGGCCATGTTGCAGGCAGTAGCCCTAAATAAATATGGAGGACATTCTATGAGGAATAGTTTATGAAGCAGAGGAGAGGACATGAAGTTGTTTCTGTCTCCCATACTCACAGAGAGTGAAGCCCTGGAATTCTGCTTTTCGACAGGCTTTTCAGGTGGGAATATGTGAAACTGGCCAGCTGCAGGTTATTGTGGCTTTCCTTTAATACGGTCTGAGCCACCATGGTCACAGTGGCTACTGAGGGTTTAGTCTCGAACAGGGCGATGCAAGCCATCATTCGCACCTCAGAGTGAACATTGGGGTCCATGAAGATCTGGAGAAGCAGCTCCTGGACCTGAATTAAATAGTAAATGTTATTCCAGCTCCATTTATAAACTACTGAAAGTTCAGTAGTGGGAAGCCACCCGTGCGCTCGCGGTGTTTGTGTGCGTCTTGGCTAAAACATTGAAGACAAAGATCCTTTTGATGATGGCGTCTCCCCCAATGTCCAAGATGGCCAAGATCACAAGAGAAAGAGAAAGGTGAAAAAGGGACATTCAAACATCGCCAGTAAGACAGCGTCTGTCTGATTTCTCATGTTTCTCACGCTTCTCATGCTTCTCATTTTTGGCCACCTAGAAGAAGACATCATACAGATGACACCTCAAGGCTTCTGAGGCTTTGGGTGTAGATTGTGTTACTAATAATGAATAGAAGTCCTTGCTTCTGTCTCCTGTTAATCTATTCTGTGTCACTAAAGGTTGATGGTCCCGGTACGTACTCTTTGAGGGTCATTCTTGGCGATGTTCCTGAGCGCCATCACAGCGTCGGCCTGGATTCGGACCGGAAGTTGGGAGGCGCTGGAGGAGAATCCTGGCAGGAATTTCTGGATGCGTTTGATGCTTGCGGGCTGTCCGGCGTTCCCCATAGCCTTCAGCGCCAGAGAGATGTGCTCGTACTGGGCCTTGTTCGCTGCCTCAGCTGCCAGATCATGGAGGGGCTGAAAAAATATATGAAGAATACGTAGGAAGGAGCAACTTCAGCTGGTGAAAGAATGTCCCTTAAGAACAGCAGCAATTTGCTGAAATATTTTCACAGCCAAATACATTTCAGCATCTAGAATATAAACATTAATTGTCTTAACATGCATAACATTTATTTTTTACCTGTAACACATTTTCAGGACAAAATGTGACCGAGGAGCAATATTTGTTGACCAAGGTCCCATAGGCCAGCATTGCAGCTTTGAACAGATGAGGCGAGTTCTGGACTTTGTATTCCAGCACCATATCCTGTGAAAAAGAGCACATTTTGGTGCCAGGAATGACCGATGTGACCACGTTCTGTGGCCATCAGTTTATGGGTTCGAGTTATGACCTCCAGCACCGTGCAAACCAGTGACGGAGGGCGACAATATTAAGAATAATACCAACGTTAACTCATTCTGGTCATGAGCTTACTGGCTCAAGCTGGTCCCAGAATGGTCCAAACTGGTGCGGGCTGGCGATCATATTCATGACTTTCACTGATCAAGAAATTGTCTCAAAGGGATGGATCCAATTAAAGAATTACTTGTGACTTACGGTGGCTATCTGCAGCGCGCGCTGGCTGCCCCTCATGTACTGCATCGTGTGCGTTATCATCGTCTCTGCTTCCTGGTGCGTTACGTCTTGGCTGTGAATAATCTGCTTGATGGCTCTGAGGGCATCAGACGACCCGATCAGTGGGAATGCGTTCCTCAGCCAGCGTCTGGACAAACAAAAAGAAAGGTGTGACAATCACCCATTGTACAGCGCTACGGAATATAATAGCACTATATAAAACAATAAATAACAGCCTGCCAGGGACCCCTGGATACAACTATGTAAACGTTGGTGGTTGCGGTATTTTTGGCAAACATGCCATAACTTGGTGGCTCGTGTGTCAAAGGCGACAGAACTTTCCTGGCAAGTCTGGTTTCACAACCACCTTCCAGACCATTACTGGATGTCACCTGTCTCCCGATCGTTAAAATACCGCACACCCCGGGGGCTGCCATGTCTTACCTGTACTGCGGCCGGTCAGCAAACTGCTTCCAGATGGCCTGAAGACTGTCTGGGTTCGCTGCGCGGAGGAGCTGCACCAGCTGCAGGAATTTGGCTGGAGCTTCAGCTTGGACCTGCTGCTGGTTGTTCTGAACCAGATGCTGCAGAACATCCGCTATCTGACGGGAAGGAGACATAAACAGGGTTACGGCGCATGGACACTACGTCTGTTAAACATGATGATATACACATCATGCATTACAGGAGTTGGGTTTTATGAGTTCATTATTAGTTACTGATTTTGTATAGCGCCGTCACAACTAAAGCAAAGTACCACAGGCCACATAATGAATGATATGGTGCGTTCACATTCTGTACACTGCCCGGTAAGCCCTGGATTTGACCCCGGAACTCTAATGATTAATGTTTAATGGCCTTTTGTGAAAGATTCTCTTCTAGCACTGACATAGAACATAGAACCAAATGTTTTCACACCAGGCGGATGCGTGTTTCGCCCCCAGTAACTAACACTCCTGACCAGACCGTACCTGAGACTCTGGGTTCTTGGTCTTCATTAAGTGCATTGGCATCTGAACTAATTCTGATGCAAAGCGGTATCTTATTCCTCCCCGGTTTTCCAGTTGGGCCTGAGGTTCGTTAATTCTGTTTGTCCTCGTCTCCAGCCAGGTCAGCACTTGTCTGGAAAGATAACGTTTTGCATTAATGAAAATATAATTGGATTACAAACGAACACAATTTCTCGTGCTTGTTGTGAAGATAAAAAGTCCTTTAGACAGACCTGGCTTCCATTACAGCAGCTCCGTAGAGTTCATAGAACGGGGTGAAGTGATAGACCTGCTTGCCTGTGACTTCCAAAATCAGGGCCCCTTGATCTTTGTTCTTCATCTTGTAAGTGAATGTCGCAGATCCGCGCAGGTGCTTGGATTTCTGAAGAAAAGATGAGACGCGATGAGGATGCGGTAAGAGACCCCGGACAGAAAGGGGCTTCAGGGACTCCCTGTTACCTTCTGACATGTAATGCATGGTTCCAAGAAAGCCATTCCAATGTTCTTCACCGCTTTGTCTTCACAATTGTTGAGGTCTCTGGATTTAATAGCAATCATCCTGTCTGCTTTCTTGTCTTCCTGCATCACGTACCGTGTATGACAAACTCCACCAAGTCCATCCTGCACAGAGAAAAGCGTAGGTATTACGATAGAAAGAACACGTCTTCAGGACCTTTTTATTACAGAGGATTTTAGTAATCGGGGTTCGGCCGATAGTCACCTCTTGAAGGTCGTACACATTATGTGTCTTCCTGGTGGTGATTTGAAACAGGTGCAGGATCGCTCTGTAAATATTGAGAATGGTTTCTGAGACGTCAGCCGGAGCAAAGATGTTTCCAACCTGTCCGTTGCGGTATTCAAACTTTATTGGCCTGGTCAGCTGCGCAGCCACAACTTGGCTCAGCTTTGAGGATCTGGTGAAGGCGTCTCTTGGCCACAAGCCGTTGAATTCCTTTAATTCCGGAGACTGGATCTAAACGGAAAGAACGTTACGTTATTTGATGAAGACGCAAAGCCCGGAATGTATATTTCGCACCACGAGTCATACCTTGAGTATGAAGGACTTTTGAGCGAATCCACTGATCTCCACTTTGCAGGTCAATTTCACTCCAGATTTGGCCAAAGCATTGTTCTCAAAGCCATTGAGGACAATTCCTTCGTAGTTATATACATATGTCTTGCTTTCACTGAAGTATGGCTCTGCAACAGATAATACACCCGGACGGTATATATGTCAGATGGACATGTCTCTGGCGTGTTCACCCAGACAATACATCAGAGAGAAAACAGGACATGGCAATCATTGTCCAGTAATGGCCATCCAGGACCGGGATCATTGAGGAGCTCATGACTTATATGTGATCTCAAGCAGCTCACATAGGATGAAGACAATGCTTTTCCCCGGGCAGTGTGGATACCGGTGGTGGCAACGTGATGTGCGATTAATGGAAAGCCGATGGGCATTCGAAAAAATGGTGTAATTCTATTAGTCCAGTCCACATATAATAACTTTAATATGATTAAATGATACATTTTACTGGCTTTTTTAAAGCGTAAAGCGGGCTGCCTTAACGTACAAGAAAGTTTGCAACATAATGGCTCCCAGAACACAATCTGAAAAACTGTTAGAATAAAGTGATTTTAACCCAAAGAAGGCAGGAGGACATGAATGAGACGTAATCCAAAATTCCAAACCATACTCACCAAACGGGGACTTTTCGCTCCCTGCAAAACCAGAAACGTGTGTGAAACAGACATGACACAGAGCAATATATCACAATGAGTCATTTAAATGCCATAATATGCTGATAAATTCACATAAAATATAGGAAATAAAGCAGCGCCACTCACTCATATCCTGCAGCATTTAGGAATTTACCTGGAATACTTTGTGCCAGAAATTAACGAGGAAAATAGTTACAATTATTTAACTACATTTATTAGTTACATTAATTTGTTACATGTATTTAACTACATTTATTTAATTACATGTATTTTATTAGGTTTATTACATTTATTAGTTACATTTATTTAAGTACATTTATTAGTAACATTTATTTAATTGCATTTATAATTTACATTTATTTAATTATATTTATTACATTTATTAGTTACATTTATTTAAGTACATTTATTAGTAACATTTATTTAATTGAATTTATTAATTACGTTTGTTTAATTAGATGTATTAATCACATTTATTAGTTACATTTATTTAACTACATTTATTTAATTATATTTATCAGTTACATCTATTAGTTACATTTATCTAATTGCTTTTATTTGATTTATCATTTACATTTATCTAATTACATTTATTAATTAGCTTTATTAGTTATGCTTATTTGATTACATTTATCAATTACATTCATCTAAATACATTTATAAGTTACATTTATTTAATTTATTTAATTACATTTATTAATTACATTTGTTTAATTAGACGTATAAATCACATGTATTAATTACATTTATTTAATTACATTTATCAGTTACATTTATTTAATTACATTTATCAGTTACATGTATTAATTGCATTTATTAGTTACATTTGTTTAATTCCATTTATTAACTACATTTATTAGTTACAGTTATTTGATTTCATTTATCATTAGAGTTATCTAATTACATTTTTTATTACATTTATTAGTTACATTTATTTGATTACATTTATCAATTACATTTATTAATTACATTTACTTAACTACATTTACTTAACTACATTTATCAGTTAAAACTCACTGTAGTTTAGCTATTTTTGTATGTCAAGCATTGTAGTTTTTTAGAGACAAATAGTTTAAAAGAATGGAAGCTGGGATTGGTGGCAGCCTGCGGCAAAGCCAGCATTATCTGATCAATTTTCTTTCCCTGACATTCTCTCCAAGTCTGCACATTCTGAACAATGTAAAGATATGAAGCCCAGAGGAGAAATCACTTACATTCTATACAGTGAAGAAACTACTACTAAAAGTGGAGTGTGAGCGGCCACTTACCCGCTAGAGTGAGCAGAAGTGCCAGGATGATCCCCCTCATGGTGATGGCGAATGAGGAATGCAGAGGGGAGCAGGGTATTTATAGGAAAAGCTTTGACGCCCATAATACCCTAAGTGCCAGACCCTGGTAAATGATCAACTGCTGCCCACCAAACATCTGGCCACAAAATATCGATTTTTGATAATGACAAACTTAGAGGTCAGATATTGTTTTCCTTCAACATATTTCAATGACAATTTCTGAATAATTTGGTAACATTTTATTGACATTTAATGAGTGTAGTTAATCATTTTCATTTGGTCGGTCAGCATAACTTTGTAAAGGTCATAACGACTTTCGATCTAATCTTTTCTGATAACAACGTAGATCATTTGGGCAAAAACACTGAAAATTGGGCTTCTTTTTGTGTTATATGTGTTGATAATTTAAATTAAACCCACTCAGGCATTGGGAATTTAGTTAGAAATCAGGATCTGCTTTCCATTCCCAATTTACCCGGCGACAGCAAGACATGAAAATTTAAACAAAGACCAAATTCCCAACAAACTGGAGATTTATTTTTCTGTGTTTTACAGGAAAGCATTAATATGTTAATGAAATTACTGCTCAGACACGTGATATGCTTACGCGTGCCAGTTAGCTCTATTGCTAGTTCTGCGAGCGTTCCAGGGATGTCTGTGGTTCAACAGGGCATGGAACGTGTGTGTGTGGCAATCTGTATCATGAAGTCACAGCAAACAGAAGCATTTAAGTGAATGAATGTGGAAATAACTAAAAACTCTGTAATATAAGAAATAGCTTTTCCCTGTGTTCACCTAGGGAGATGGCAGTGCTGTGCTATACATTCACACTCCAGCAGATGACAACGCTGTGCTATACAGTCACACACCAGCAGGTGGCAGTATTGTACTACACATTCACACACCAGCAGGTGGCAGTATTGGACTATATATTCACACACCAGCAGATGACAGTGCTGTGCTATACATTCACACACCAGCAGGTGGCAGAACTGTGCTATACATTCACACACCAGCAGGTGGCAGAGCTGTGCTATACATTCACACACCAGCAGGTGGCAGAACTGTGCTATACAGTCACACACCAGCAGGTGGCAGAACTGTGCTATACATTCCCACGCCAGCAGGTGGCAGAGCTGTGCTACACATTCATACTCCAGCAGATGATACAAAGATTGTGAATTAAGATTACATTCATGGATTGATTTTAAAAGGAAATGAAAGTGTGATTTATTGTGTAATGCAGCATTTGGCACAAGCCGTCTCTTTTTGTGTTGTAGACTGCCACAGACTTTATGGTGTAGGCCTGTATGTGGTATTGGTTGTAGTTTTTGTGGAGTTCTTCACTAGCTGCCCAGATAATTAGAACATTAAGTATACTGCGAAGGTAGATTAGAGGTTTGGGATCACAGCAGGCAGGATGTGTTCCTCTAGTTGTGCCATGAATAGGTTGGCATGCTGTGGTGGTTTCCGTAATCTATTAGCTGTGCCTTAATCTGTAATGTTTTAATTTAAAGTAGTTGGGAATGAGTATAAACTTCATGAATATTAGAAGTTAGAACAGCTTCACTTAGTATGTTATTTTGTTATAGATATTTCTGGCATGAAGAAGAAAGTCTGGCTCACAATCAGTGTTTCTATTCAATGGGTTTAATGTCAGGGCTCTGTGCAGGTCACCTGAGTCTCTCCATACCAAACTCACCAAAACATGTCTGCATGGAGATCCTCCATGTCACTGCAGCCCTAAGTTACGTAGAAAGGCTTTGATGCCCCAAAATGCCCACACAGATTCCCCTTTAACCCTTATCTGTCAGTGTGTGGATTTGCTGTATGATCTGAGTCTGTCCATGCATGGACTGTATGATCATTGTATGATCTGTATCTGTCCATGCATGGACTGTATGATCATTGTATGACCTGTATCTGTTGAAGTATGGACTTTATGATCTTTGTATGATCTGTGTCTCTCCATGCATGGACTGTATGATCTTTGTATGACCTGTGTCTGTTGCAGTATGGACTGTATGATCTTTGTATGATCTGTGTCTCTCCATGCATGGACTGTATGATCTTTGTATGACCTGTGTCTGTCCATGCATGGACTGTATGATCTTTGTATGATCTGTGTCTCTCCAGGTTCGGAGATATTCTGAACAGATTCCCGCTCGCTGTTTACTGTCACCTGTTTGCTTTAGAGATTTATGATATTTGTAAAGGTCCAGGTGACCCAGACTCTGATGTTCGTTTGTATTGGCTTGGAGTCACCGGGACATATCCATCGCTGGACAAAATCATTTCTATTTTTGAAATTAACATTTTATTTCAGTAATTAAAACAAAACTCACATAAACAGTGAAAGCCACATTACCCTTTTTCTCCCATCCGAGCCTGCGTTGACCGAATGGTTTGTGTATTTTATTTAATATTGATGCAATCATTTAATATGATGAAAAGTTCTGGAGCTGACGGCCGTAAGCGTAGCACGTGGCAGGAGACGCGTTTCTCCTAGGAATACCTGGGGGGAGAGCGAATACGGGGGGCGCCGTCGTCATCGGCACAGAATGTGGATACGTGGACGTAGCATATTTTTGTGGGACGCGTTGCTTGCATGATTGGAACAGTTGCTAACAGAATTCTGTATTTGTTTAAAGCGTAATACCAGGTTACTTCTGTAATATAGTTTAACTATAGGCTGAAGAAAAATTCAGGGGATAATTCTGGGGACAGACATTTCAATTGGGGCTGAAAACCGGGGCATGTGGTCCTCTGACCACTGACCCTCTTGTTCTAACATTTATTCTCCTTTTAAATAAACTTCCCTCTCATACTGAATCATATTATATATTTTATAATGTTAGTCGCTCTTCTCCAGAATGTCGACGTGAGGTCTGACCAGAGAGTGTGGAGTTTTCCACTAGTGACAGTCCCTAATTTAAAGAGTGTGTTCTGTGGCCCCCATCGTTGTAATAGGAAAGGTCCCAACATGCACCTGCCTATTGTCAAGAAGCCAGTCAAGAGCAGCCGATCGCAATGTGAATCATCCAGACAGGAGCAGCCGATCTCACTGTGAATCACCCAGTCTAGAGTAACAGATAATACTCTGTGTGAAGCCGTCATACTTATGTGTATATATATATATATATATATATATATATATATATATATATATATGTATATATTCTGTATGTACACTTGTTAGGGTAATTGGAAATGGCCCTGTAAAAAGTGTCAGACAGACAGGGCAATGTATGGGGTGGGGAAGTGTGGGAATTAAGGGGTGGAATAGGAATGGCTAGGCTCCCTTCCTCTCTGCCCCAGCCACTTTTACCTGACCGCTCCGTAGCAGCTTCCTGCCCTACTCTTATTTTTGTTGTATTTTGTTGTATTTTTGTTGTATTATTGTATTTGTTCTCTCTTGTCACCATGTTTACGCAATTCTGATTTCCTTTTTCTGTCACAGCAGGGGGGGGTTGTGGGGTGCTTGCCAGTCGGGTTTGGTTATGGCTGGAGGAAGAGTCAGGGTAATAAGGAGGTTAATTGGGGTGGTTGGCCCCTCCCCCGGCCTTTACATGATGGATCTATATTGGACGTGCCCAATGAGCAAAGAGAGACGGCTGGTGGTTAGCATTGATGGTGGAAAGGTCACGGTGTTGGCTCATCCATTGGACGAGGCGGAGGGCAGCATCCCCGGGTTGTTTCTTATAGATGCTAGCTGCACCATGTATAGTTAGAGCCAAGGATTAGCTATTTATGTTAGGTGATGACTGTTTAATAAAAAGGGCTGTGGACTATTTGTACCAACTCACGTCTTCTTGGGTTGTTTTGTTTTAGGTCCCTGATGGTAACATGGTCCCCACTCCCCTCATACATGTCCAGTCAATGAAGTCCGTGTGAGAGCCCCTGGCAGGAGGTATCTCTACTCGCTTGTGGGACGTAGGGTTTTTGTTTTCTGTTGAAAATTGTGACCTTGGTGCAGCAGTCATTTGTTTTTAGAAATCTGTCTCTTTCATGATCTATTGGACTTACAGCGAGTGTGCCAGTGGCGTCCTCCATCAGCAGTAACACTGCCGCCGAGCTCCATGGGTTTTTTGGGACACTCTGTAAGTGTACATGGATACAGTGATGAGCCGCACTATTGCTTAATATCTCTATAGTGTAAATTCCTAGGGGTTGGGGCGTCACTAGATAAGATTACATAATGTTCATGTGCCTGTGCCACAGTTCTTTTCAACAGTGCACAATGCCAGTCAGCAGCTGCAAAGGCCAATAAGATCGGAAGGTATAAAACGGGGAGGAGGACATTATCTGCCTCTTTGATTCTGCAACATTCTGGGGTTTTTTTTGCATTCTTATATACTGGACTAACACGGCTACCCCCAAACTACAGTACTGCCTCTTTATAAGTCACTGTTAGGACCTCTCTTTACAGTGAGGGCAATAAAGGTACAGAATTCACCGCCGAGAGAGGGGGTTCTATGAGATACACCGGATGACTCCAAAAGGGGTAAAACCATTACCAAACATAACCATGTATTAAACATACAGGGGTATAAATGACAGAATAAACAGTCATATTGTACAGCTTCTCGATCCGAGGAGGAATCTGATCAGCTTTTAAAGAAGGAATTTTTTCACCCTAAGTGTCAAAAAAGTGGGTTTTTTTTCCTTCTTTTAGATGAAAAGCAGGAAGGATCTGTAGAAGGGTTGAACTTGATGGACTTATGTCTTTTTTTTAATCTAAATTACTATGTTACTATGTATTTCTGAGACTATAGTGTCGGAGAGAGGTTATAAATTGTGGAAAGTGCATTTTAAAATATAAGAACCTTTGTCTCTTGATCTGCATAATTGTTTGCAATCTAGCTACCATGATCGTGAAAAAGTGCAGTAGATGTCGCGTCTCAGTCAAAGAGAACAACTTTTCCTACAACAATTTCTTATAAAAAAAACATTTGTGTACTAAAAATTATACATTAAGAATGACGAAACTTATTTGAATGCAAACATTTCTTTAATGTAAAATATTACAACATCTTGATTATTTCCTGCTCTAATCTTACAATCTGATTATATTTCTCCACTGAGTCTGATCATGATGGATACAACACTCATATTCCCAAACAATTTAAAGGTCCAGATCAGGCCGCGCATGGTGAGGCGTCACATGAGCAGGCCGTGTGAGCTTCGACCAGATGTGAGAAATCTTCTGCCTTCTCCAGCCTCACCTGTCCTTCCGCGAGGTCCAGAGACGCTTCTGTAGATGGAGAAAAACAACAGGTTTCAGTAAATTACACATTAAAATCCCAAAACACTCTTCTCATACCGGCATCCCCAGATACGGCCGGTAGTTAGAAACAATACGGAATAATAATAATAACGGTTCCCAGATTATACGGGCCGGTACTGACATATAACACAGAATAATAATAACGGTTCCAGATAATGCGGGCCGGTACTTACATATAACACAGAATAATAATAACGGTTCCCAGATTATACGGGCCGGTACTTACATATAACACGGAATAATAATAACGGTTCCCAGATAATACGGGCCGATACTTAAATATAATACAGAATAATAATAACGGTTCCCAGATAATACGGGCCGGTACTTACATATAATACAGAATAATAATAACGGTTCCAGATAATACGGGCCGGTACTTACATATAATACAGAATAATAATAACGGTTCCAGATAATACGGGCCGGTACTTACATATAATACAGAATAATAATAACGGTTCCCAGATAATACGGGCCGGTACTTACATATAATACAGAATAATAATAACGGTTCCCAGATTATACGGGTCGGTACTTACATATAATACAGAATAATAATAACGGTTCCCAGATTATACGGGTCGGTACTTACATATAATACAGAATAATAATAACGGTTCCCAGATAATACGGGCCGGTACTTACATATAATACAGAATAATAGTAACAGTTCCGAGATAATACGGGCCGGTACTTACATATAATACAGAATAATAATAACGGTTCCCAGATAATACGGGCCGGTACTTACATATAATACAGAATAATAGTAACGGTTCCCAGATAATACGGGCCGGTACTGACATATAACACAGAATAATAATAACGGTTCCCAGATAATACGGGCCGGTACTTACATATAATACAGAATAATAATAACGGTTCCCAGATAATATGGACCGGTACTTACATATAATACAGAATAATAATAACGGTTCCCAGAAAATACGGACCGGTACTTACAAATAATACAGAATAATAATAACGGTTCCCAGATAATACGGGCCGGTACTTACAAATAATACAGAATAATAATAACGGTTCCCAGATAATACGGGCCGGTACTTACATATAATACAGAATAATAATAACGGTTCCAGATAATACGGGCCGGTACTTACATATAATACAGAATAATAATAACGGTTCCCAGATTATACGGGTCGGTACTTACATATAATACAGAATAATAACAACGGTTCCCAGATAATACGGGCCGGTACTTACATATAATACAGATTAATAATAACGGTTCCAGATAATACAGGCCGGTACTTACATATAATACAGAATAATAGTAACGGTTCCCAGATAATACGGGCCGGTACTTACATATAATACAGAATAATAATAACGGTTCCAGATAATACGGGCCGGTACTTACATATAATACAGAATAATAATAAAGGTTCCCAGATAATACGGGCCGGTACTTACATATAATACAGAATAATAATAACGGTTCCCAGATAATACGGGCCGGTACTTATAGCAGAGAAAGGCTGTTGGTGTTTAATAGACGGTCGCTGTTTTACTTGGGATTTTTTTTATATCTGAAAATATTTGATATTGTGAGGGTTATGAGGTTCTTGCTGCCTTTGTTCCAGAGTTTTATAATCTATACCAGGCAGTGATGCTCATAGTCTGTTTGTTATCATGCTGTGAGTCGCGTCGTGTACACTCACCGGAGGGCAGGCAATGGAAACCAGTGGACACCTGGACTGTTTTAAGTGGAGAGCAGCCTTTGGCGCAGCGCAAGACCGGCTGAACCGAGTAACATTTTGCTTTCTCTCCATAAGTTTCAGCAGTTTTGTCAAGTTTCACAATTGATCGCTGGACGTGGCATCCTATAAGAAACACGTTTTGGTTATTATTCTGCTGCCGTATTAACATAATAAGGTATTAAGCGTGTTAAGAGTTATCATTGGATTACTGTTATTGTTAGTATTAAGTGACGGGTACCTTCGTTGCACGGCTCTGGTTTGGCGATCCAGGAATGGAGGAAGCTCATTTGGTCTTTGGCAACAGCACCGTCGGGCATCTTGTACTCCTGTTCTGTCTCATCATCGTTTTGGCCGCAGATACCACAGGTCTTGCCTTTCATCCATATTGAGGGTCTTACCTGAAAACACAGATGATATCGGGGGGCTCCCAGATTACTTTTTGCCCACTTAAATATTATTTAACGTTTTGCTTTAGAAAGAGAAATACCTTGAAGGTTAACCCGTCATAGAAAAGCTCCTGAATGCCGTAATCAAGAGCAGAGAGAGATACCCCGCTGCCCTTTTTGTGAATCTCCACAGTTGGATCTGAAAACAAAAGGAATCATAAGAGAAACAATCCACCCACGTTTAAGGTCTTCGAGGTGTGAGTGCCCCAGTGGATGGGTACATTTTTGGATCTTACCCCCGTGAGATTTGTATGGGAGGTGTTCATCTAAAATTTCAATACCATTGATCTTCATCTTCAGAGAGTCAGCCAAGAAACTCATGTCGATATCGCTGAATGGCAGGGAATAAAACATACGTTACTACATCACGGGCATTTTCACAAAATTTGGATTATAGAATTATTTTATATAAAACAATGATGAGGAAAATTGATTTAGCCATATTGGGCCAGATACCTTTTTTGGATATACATTTGCTGTAAACTTACTATAACATAATAAAAATGTGGAAAACGTAAGCTTTTGGAAACTCAGAGGTCTCTTCTTTGGATGGAATGAACCTTCAGATGAAAGAGACCTTTGAGGTCCTGAAAGCTTAGGTGACGCTACATGAATTTCTCTGTTTGTGGTTCGCGTTACATTGCACTCCCTGATTAAGTTCCTATATTGGAGTCCTTCTGCGATGTGTGAATAACCTGGTATATAATACTTACTATGTGCCGACTTTGACATTAATAACTTTGTGCTCTGGAGACTCTTTGGAGTTTCTCATCATCACCATGAATTTGAGCTCAGGGGTGCAGTCTTGGGCCAGAACGTGGTAACAGGTTTCAGTCAAGGCGTTAGGTATCTCGACCCCATTGAATGTGCTAATGCTGTTGTGTGAGACTTTGCATTCGCCTGGCGAGAAACACAGTAATGACGTGAGATTGGCAAATTACGGCTGCTTGCTACTAGTTTTTAGTCTCAGTAACAGCTTTCATCCCACCTTGGAGGGACTCGATGAGCATCTGAGGAGCTTCAGAGAACATGTTCCATGTAGGCGCCAGCTGGACCTCATCCTTTCTGTTTGGATGAGCTGGGATGGGCACAGGGATTCTTAAAGCTCTATAATACAGGGTGGCCTGCAATAGAACAAATAAAATACTATTCATTTTGTCAGAGATAGGGATCCAATGCCGAAGAACACCCCCGGAACGCGTTTCCTCCGTCTTTCCATCTTTCCCCTTTCTTTTTCCTCAATACACACTTCTTTAGGGACTCCTACGAACTTACGTGTTAATGCCCTTTCCCTCACCTTTCCTACCCCATCTCCTGCTTTCAGACAATACTTATACGAGTGTGGCTGGTCCCTAAGAGCAGCACTTTTACCTCTTGTGTATAACACTCTACCTCCCTCTAGATTGTAAGCTCCTGTGCACAGGGCCGTCCTTACTTTTTTCTCTGTAAGTTAAATTGTTATGCTATGCACTCCTTGTTTTGTCCTGTTTACCCATTGTACAGTGCTGCAGAATATGAAGGCGCTGTATAAAACAAATAATAATATATAGTCAGTATATTTACCTTTGGTACTTGGACAACTATATCAAGAGTACTTGGAGAACTTAGAGACATAATAAGTTTGGCCTGACGTTGGGGGTTCTTTCTCATCTTCTCGGAGAATCCTGCCATGTAGGCAGCACCGGGGAGATATTCAGAGACTCTGAAAGCGGGAGAAGTGGCGAGAGAAACTTTGTTACAGGTATGATTTAGAAACAGGCAAGCGAATGCTACCAGCAGTTATTACTGATGGAGGACGAGAAAACGGCTAGAAGGGTCAGCCAAAAAATAGAAAGTCCTTGTGTATTCTTACTGTCTGCCGAGCGACTTCACTTTGGATGGAAGTCTGGGCCATTCCACAGTCACTTTCATTGCAGGCTGACTTCCAAAGTGTCCGGTTTGGGCTTTCATGAGGACCTTGTAATCTTGGCAATTCTGGCCCCATTTTACATTTGCCTAGAGCAGCCAGAAGTAATGAAGTCTAATTATACAGAAAGCTAAACAGCAATTATTTATTTTCCATGGGACATCAGTTACTATTTAATTACCCAAGCTTCGTGAGGATTGAGGACAACAGCATCAAAGCAAGCTCTCCACCTGCTTGTTTGTGTAATGTCCACCATGTAGGCCTGGAGCTGAGGCTTAGCAGCGTGATAATCCGCATACACGATCACTTGGTAGCCTTGGCGTTTGTTGTCGTTCCGAATGGCCCTTGCAGTGATGACCAGTGCGGGGGGCTTATTGTCACCCATGAATCTCGCCTACATCAAAGAAACCAAGGAAACGGCATAGTTAGTGATTCCCCAGAATCAAGACCATTGTTATGAAGAAACCCACAGATCCACAAACTCACCCGATGTCTGAAGGCAGAGGCCTGACTGCTGCTGGACGAGGAGCTCGAAGAGGAAGAAGACTGGCGAGGATTGCCCCTGACTGCGTCCTAAAAATGACACCACAAATATTCTTTGTGTAACGAAGATTCTGTATCCAACTCAACCTCTGAGCGTTATAAAGCCTACACTAGAGAAATTACCACTTTTATGTGTTCGGAATCAGTAAATTATAGATTTTATAAATAAGTAAGTAAATTGTAGAACTTTGAACTTTTAGTATAATACAAACACACTTTCACAAATGTTGCACAGGAAGAGGAGGATCAGAGACGCCATTATACAGACATTGCCCTTAAAAATAAATGCGGACTTACCCGTGGCCTGTTTGCGGGATTGAAGCGAAGATTATAAAACTCCCTCTGTTTCTGTATAATGGAAAGAGGCAAAAAAAGGAATGACTTAACAAGAAATCTTCCTATAAACAAACCTCTACTGTGACCATAACACTCCACTGTTCAGTATAAAGCACCCGTCCGCGTGTTTCAGGCCTTCTCTGTGTCGTTACCTTGTATCTGGAGTCCTGGTTGCTGCTGCTGCTGCTGCTCCAACTACTACTACTGCTGCTGCTGCTGCTGCTGGAAGGTTTGGTGCCTCTTGCTTGGTGCTGCTGTTGGCGGCTGCTTCTCTGGCGCCGATTCCTGCTGTTCTGCCTGCTGCTGGAGCTGCTGGAACTGCTGCTGCGGGAACTACTGGAGCTACTGGAGCTGCTGCTAGAACTGCCACTACTGCTGCTGCTGGAGCTACTGCTGGGGCTACTGCGTCTCCTACTGTGGCCTCCGGTTGTCCGGCCACCCTGCTGCTGCTGCTGCTTCTTCTTGTTCTGCTCTTGGCTGCTGCTGCTGCTGCTGCTGCTTGACTGTCCAATAGCACGCCTCCTTTCCTTAGATCTCCAGCTGGAATTAGAGGAGGATGACGAGGAGGAGGATGATGATGAAGAAGAGGAGGAAGAAGAGGATGAGGAGGAGGAAGAGGATGGAGAGCTGGAGGAGCTAGACGATGAAGATTGAGGTCTGCGTGCTTCTACAACTTCTGCGTCTTTTAGTTGTCTGCTATGATGGCCCTGCTTCTGGGGGTGAGATTTCCGCTTGTTTGATCTTTTGGCAAGGCTCTCGTTTCTGGCCTATTAACACAGAAAAAATAGTAAAATTAAGGTAATGCCTTCAAGGTGGGCTTTTCCCTCAAATTCACATGGAAAAAATGATTCTGGTCCTACAATGACACCCACCATGAACTCATCGTCAATTCCCAGAATTGTTTTCAGCCTCTTCTGGACCACGGAGTCTTCTGGCGCTTCACCTTCTTGCTCCTCGATATCTGCCAGAACAATGATTTTGGAAGCTGCCATCGGTCCGGCTGTTATTTCCAGCTGCAGTTTCTCGATTGCTGCATTAGTGTGATCTACCAGTGGGAAGAAGCGCGTCAGTCATGCGAAACGCACCAGCGCAAGCTGCTCACACTGCCCTCTGTTTCCTCGTGTTACAGACCCCAGACCCCTAGAACTCCCCGGTCATGAGAAGTGCCAGCAGTGTGTTTTGGGAGTCACGTACCTGGTTTTACCGTGACTGTGGCTTCATGATTCCCAACTGCTTGATATAAAAAGGACTGTTTTTTGTAGCCAGCATTGCGAGAATTGCTTCCAATACAAATATTAATGCCAAGTTTGGAAAGGCTAGCACACCCGTGGAACAAGTTAGTAGAAGACTGCTGATGGTGCCTTCCAGCTGCAAGGTCAACATATTTTGTAGAGACCATTTCTGAAGACGCCGCCTGACATAAGAATAATAAAAACAAGGAGAAATCCATCAGTATTAAGAATGTACGACAGCAAAATCAGGATTTCCACGAATGGCTCAGTTTGTCTGTGAATATCATTCTGAAGACACTTTACAAGGTCGTCTCCACAACCCCTAATCAGAAGAAAAGAAATCACATTCCTGAAGATAAATCAAAAGTATCATTTTAGAATAATTTATCCTCTGCCATATTTGATAAGTCAGTAGGATGACGTATTCTATGGTGGGGAAACTGGTTATTAAGGAATGGCATGATTTTGTTACCATCATGCTGGCTCCTTCTGCCGAGGCCTTTCCTGTCGTCTCAAAGCGTTTCTTCAGGATATCTTGCGCTGCTGCTCTTGGCACAACCAACGTCTTCTTTGTTGCCTCCAAGTCTTCCACATTCCTACTGACGGCGAAGGTCTGCGCCCTAGAGAGTTTTGGAGAAATGCGAGTTATTGTTGGCATGGTGACCTCTGCGCATGATCTATTATGGACGTGCTACTAGCCCTTTGGACAGTAGGTGGAGCTGTAGCGCATTTATCCTGCCGTATCGTGCCTCGGCTGGTCTGACCTGCAAAGTACAGACTACCCCTTTTTTTTATAAGATGGTGATGTTATTCTGTGTCCTTTTTGCTGTTGGTTATCCATGCAAGTAAAGTTTAACAAAGTGTTTCTGTGCATAAAAATTCTCACTACTGAACCTTTGCTTTGAATGGGAAAGCCATGGAGGCCGCTGGTCAGTCATCAATCCCTTTGTCCTTGAAATTTGAGGAGACTATTTGGGAAAATTACCTTATTTGGACCAAATCGCTTTCTTGCTGGATGGTAGGTGATTCTATTTTAAAATTTTTCTCTTTCATGTCCATATGAGCCGTGAATTTGCCGTGGAGATTCATCTGCATTTTTCCATGGAACTCAATTCCGCTCTGAATGAGGGGGGTATTAATTCCCATTGTAGCCACGGCATGCAGTAAAGTGCTGTGAATATAACATGGGAAGCGATCATTATCAGGATTCTGCGGCAGGTATTATGTATTTAAGAGTAAAGCCATCGTTTAATTTCCGCACAGTACTTATATCTGTATGGATCTCTTTACCTGGGGCTCACGTCTGCATTGAGCTGCACCTGTGATTCCAGCAGTTGTGCCGCCCGAAAATCAGCAGACGGCGTCGGAGTCACCTTAGCGTCAGCTGGAATATAGAAAGAGGCCATTTGTAAAAGGAGGATGCGTCAGAGGAGAGAAAGAAACGTCACTGATAGGAAGACTTACCATTGGCGGCTGCATTGATCACGGCGGAAGCGTATAAACTGAATTCCACCGGTAAACCAACAGTGCTTGGGACGATGTGCCGGACCTCTGTCGCCAGCATAGCACGTGCGTAATGGCCGACCATGCCATTCATAAGCCTGTTGACGGTACTCTTCACTGCTGTGTGTCTTTCTGCCGGCTCATTCAGTGCCTGGTGGGGAAAAACAGAAGTCTACCTCAAACCCTCTGGGTAAAAATATCTAAAAGGCAAGGAAAGTTCCGGGCTTTACCTACCCGGATTACGCTTTGAATGACTTCTCTGGTGATCCTTGTGAAGGCCATTTCCTGACCAAAAACCTTGACATAGCCGGACATCATGGGAGCTTGAGCAGAAACCCCCTTAAATCCCAGTAACTGCAGACATAAAGGCAAAGGTTACGATTCTCAGTTACTGAGAAAATTTATCATGAAAAGTAGAAAAGAAATCTTACTGTTTTCAAAATCTGAGCGATCTTCTTATGCATTGGATAATCTGCAAATGGGGTGTTTTGTCTCCTGAGAGCTTCCTCGATCCCTTCTCCTCGTAGACCAATCTAGCAGAAGATATAATATTCATTGAAAAAGGAAACACCGCCAAAAAGGTGGAAATGGGTTCTGAACTGGAATTTTCCAGAATTACCCAGTAAATGTGGAATAAAGTTACCTCTATGATGTCCACCTCTGTGCCAGCCACATACGCCCTGATTTTTGTGAGTAAGAAAACTGGGAACATGGTGTTTCCGCTGTTCATAATGTAAACTTTGGCTGCAGCTCCAGACATCAAGGGATCTGTGGGGGAAAAAAAACAATAATGAGTCTTCTGAATAAGTAATTTTTCTGGAAAATATCATCTATCTTCATGTTCAGGTGGGACCGGGTATGGCAGTTTGTTTCAGTGCAGCGCTTCCAATCACCCAGGATGGCGTCTGCAGGACTTACATTTGAAGGTGTCAAATCGCAGAACTTTGCTGTATCTGTATCCCAGTCCATTAATGGCTGGATTCAACATCTTCAGAGCGACATTGCAGGCAGCAGCCCTGGGGGGACAATAATAATAGGAATCAGTGTCCGATTTCACCAGCCCAGGTACTCTCTACTCGTCGTGTCTGCAGTGAGAGTTCACCAAGGGCTTGTGATTTGTGTAAATAGATAAGAAAACTGATGATGGTCTTGAGGGGTAATTAGAAAACTTTGATTTGCACTTACAGAGGCTCCAGTTGGGGAACTTTGCTCCTGGATAAAGCTTTCATCTGCGAATATACAAAGCTTGCGAGCTGCAGGTTGGTTTTGACCTCTCTGGCAGCCACATTTGCGATACTGGTCACCAGTGCCAGTCCTGGCTTAGTCTCAAACAAAGCCAAACATGCCATCATTCGCACCTCTGTACGAGCATCTCGGTTCATGTAGACTTGGAGCAGAATGTCCTGCACCTAAGATTACAAAAAATCATTCTATAGGAACCTACTGTTGTGTTCGAGGGGTCAGAATGGCTAATTCTCCAGTTATTAGCCACAGAGAGACATCCACAGTGATCCTTACCCTTTGTGGCTCTAATTTGGCGATGTTTCTGAGCGCCATCACAGCATCCGTCTTGATTCTGACCGGGTATTGGGCGGCGCTGGAGGAAAATCCTGGCAGGAATTTTTGGATGCGTTTGATGCTTGCAGGCTGTCCGGCGTTCCCCAAAGCCTTCAGGGCCAGAGAGATGTCCTCTTCGTGGGCTTTATTAGCTGCTTCAGCCAACGTGTTGTGAAGAGGCTAGAAGAGAGCAACCAACATGGTAAGGAACAGGCTGACGAGGAACGTCATTTGGACAAAGCAGTGAAGAACTAATTCAAAGAATCTTAATGAAACAGAACTGCACGAGATGTTTAGAACATTCCCTCTAGAATACGTGGAGTGTACAAATACAGCGCAACTTATCCTCCAAGTCAAAGAGATGACTATTGATGATTATTCAAGAAATCCCACGGGAACACATTGGGTTATTTACAGAACAGTGAGAAAGTAATTAAAAAACAGCCTTTTATATTTGAATGCTTTTTTGTGCAGTCTACTTATGTTTCTACTTAATCTCTAATTAGCCAAACATTGTTATAAAGTGATATATTTTCTTAATTTCTGCAGAGATCACTTACCTCCAGGACATTTTCTGGGCAACTAGTCACATGGGCACAGTATTTTTTCACCATTGATCCATAAGCAAGGATGGCGGTTTTGAACAAAGTGCGTGATTTCTGGATTCGGGAATCATATATTAAATCCTGGAAAGCAGCACAAAGCAAACGGTGTAAACATTATGTTAGTTATTCATTCAGAAATGGTTTTCATTTTAAACTTTTTTTTAATTCAATTTATAAGCAAGTTGTCAGTGGACTGGCATTGAGCCGATTCTATGGGAGGAAACCGCCGTGAATCGCACCGTACCTGGCACAGTTGGAGGGTTTGGTGGTTGGCTCTGGTAAACTGCATGGTGTAGGCTAACGCCATCATGGCCTCTCCAACTTGCAGCTCGTCATTATGAATATTCTGTTTGATGAACCTTAGGCAATCTGTAGTGCCAGCTGCCGGGATGGCATTCAGGAGCCAACGCCTGGTGAAGAGTGAGATATTGCCATGGTTACTGCACCAAACTGACAATGCTATTCATGGTACAGGAGCGTTCTGTGGTAGTCAGGTCTTTACTATGGGCCTTAGACACTCAACGATGGAGACAACCTGCTTTATAAAGTAACATGAATTACTACAGTCCAGTCTGTACCCGGTAGCACGTGGTGGGATACATTTCCCTCTCAGTTTCTTATGTTGTTGCTATTCCCCTCATGAGACATTTACGAAGCGATATTGATAAAAATAAGAACCTATATTGAAGTTTTCCAGAAAACTGCTTCCAGATGGACTGAATGGCTTCATAGGAGGATGCCCGCAGGAGCTGAACGAGCTGGGCATATTTCATCGGAGCATCACCATGGACCTGCTGCTGGTTATTCTGTACCAGATGCTGCAGAGTCTCCACTATCTGTTATCACAAAAACAAGAATTTACTTGTGTCGGGTGAAAGAAGCTGGCTTTCATTATGATGGATTGCATGACCTGCAAGGCTTCAAATCCCACAGGAAAGTTTGAGCCTCTGGATGGAAAGCCACCCTAGTCTGACACAAAGGGCTTTATTTGAAAACGTTGCTCTGTCGGAGCGCATGGTGAAAGGCACAAGACGTTTGAGACGGGACTGCATGAACTCGGTATGCTGATAAAGCCCCCGGTAAACCAGGTTTAAGTGGTTGATGTCTGTGGTACCTGTGCCTCTGGGCTTTTGGTTTTCAGTAGAATAATGGGCATTTGCTGCAACTCTTCTGCAAAATCGTATTGGAGGTTTCCACGGTTCTGGAGCTGAATCTGAGGAGCATTCATCTGACCGTTCTTGGCTCCTGCCCAGGTAAGAACTTGTCTGGAAAAGAAACAGAAGAAAGACGGTCGTTCTCGGAGGGACTGAAATGCGGTTCTCATGTCCAGAGTGAATTAAACTAGTCATAGAGGTACGTTGATTTAGAAATCCAGTAACATCCCAAACCACTCACCTTGCTTCCATGACAGCAGCCCCATGAAGCTCTGAGAATGGTGTGAACTGGATCAGCTGCCTGGCAGTGACTTCCATGATAACAGCCCCCTGGCCCTTGCTCTTCATTTTATATGTATAGGTTGCAGTTCCACGCAGGTTCCTGTGCAGCTAGTGGCAAAGACGGGGAAAGTTGGTGAAGGGGCATTAAGGAGATATTTAATATTATATTGAAAACCTAGAGCCTAGATGAGATGAGGCTCTAAATGAAACGTACCTCTTTACAGGAATGGCAGGGTTCCATGAAAGCCATACCAACGTTCTTTGCTACTTTCTGCAGACAGTTGCTGAAGTCTGTGGATTTGAAAACATTAATTCGAGCTCCTCTTCTGTCCGGCTGGATCACGTATTTTGTGTGGCAGATACCGCCAATGGTGGACTGGCAACAGAATACAAGAAGAGTTAGTCCTCTGGCGCTATCTATAGACAATTTTAGAAAAAAGACATATTCCCAAATATCATTTTACTGGTACTCGATAGCACGGAAGACACGTTTGTTTTTTTAAGGATTTCAGCGAGTGACACTCACCTCCTGAAGGCTGTAGACATTTTGTGACTTCTTCATGTTCATTTGAAGCAAGTTGAGAATTCCTCTGTAAATGTTGACCACCAAATTTGGTACCCCATCCGGGACATGGATGTCCCCAACCCGTCCATTGTGGTATTCGAACTTCACTGGTCTTGTGAGCTGGTCTGCGATAGCCTGGGTGAGTTTCGATAATCGAGTGAATGGGTCTTTGGGCCACTGTCCATTATACTCCTTTATTTCAGGAGATTGGATCTAGGATGGAGAGTAGAGGAACGTTATAAAGTCATTGAAAACGGCCTGAATAAACTAAATTGATTTAAGCGTTGATAGTGTGCTGTTTTGTGTGGGTTTTTCCTTTTTCTTTAAGGGAAATGCTTGATTTATGGACAAGGAATTGACATTTTACCTTCAGGAGGTACGTTCTCTGTGCAAACTCGCTGATCTGGACCTTGCAGTTGAGTTTGATGCCAGACCTGGCCAGATCACTTTCTGGAAGTCCGCTTAGGATAACCGCTTCATAGTTGTACTCAGATGTCTTGCCGTCACTTAAGATGGGTTCTGAATTAGACACACAGATTGCAGGTCAATGAATGTCACAAGATATGTACAGGGAACACTATACAGAGTAACACGAAAGGGAAAAATCCAAAACCTACCGATTTGGGAGTTTTCCGAGCCTGCAAGAAAAACAGAATTTCACAGATGAGAAATAAGTCAGAGCATTAAAATGCAGATGAATGAATGGAGACGGTCTGTGCCTTACGTGCTAGTGCAAGCAGAAGAGCAAGTAGGATTCCCCTCATGGTGACGGCGAATGCAGAACAGTGAATATCCTGGTAATTTATAGCAAAAATCTGTAGCATGTGACCATGATGATGATGATAAAAGTGTTTTTTTTAGTTTATCAAACTTTGTGCAGGTTACTGTGACCTGATTTTGTCTATGTGTTTTCTAAGTGACCATGTATGATAATTAAACAAAGATCAACCCAAAGGCCACAAAGGTTTATTTCAAATTTTGGCCACTGTTAAGAAGGAGGTCAGTGCGGGTCACTCTCATCCTTTAGATAATACTCTTCTATCATATATGTTGTAATCATGGGAGATTTTAATTAGCCAGAAATTCACTGGAGTATTACCAAAAATAGTTCTGTAAAGGGGAGCATTTTTTTAATCTGTTAGACGACGGCTTCGTGTCACAATTAGCGGAGACACCAACCAGAAAGGACCCCTGTCTGGATCTCATGATAACTAAAAATGTAGAGCTTTTGTCCAGCATTTGGGGAACAGAGACCATAATGGGGGGGGCATCAGAGATTTATTCACAGACACATCTAGTAAAAGCTCCACCAAAACACTGAATTTTAGGAAGGAGACTTCAACAGGTTAAGGGTGTCCCGGAGCTCAGGGACTGGGATGAACTGGAGCTCAGGGACTGGGATGAACCGGTCTTGGGAGAAAACATCGAATATAAGAGGAATATCTTCAAGCATTTGAATCGAAACATTTTAAAATCCAAAATGGTACGCGCCAGGGTTGCCCATTAGCTCCACTGATATATGCATTGGTTATGGAGCCTCTAGCAATGTCTATAAGAAATTCAAATTAGATCCTCGGGATCAGGGCCGGCCGAAGACTAAACGCCGCCTGGGGCGAAGTTTAAAACGCCGCCTCCCCCCCCGCCGACGCCGGGGGGGGCGAAGTTTAAAACGCTGCCCCCCCCGCCGACGCCGGGGGGGGCATTTTAAACTTCGCCGACGCCATAAATACTGCCCCCCCCGGTACTTACCTTTAAACAGTCCTGCGGCGAGTCTCCCTGCTCTGCCACGGTGCCGGCTTGTAATGCTGAGCGCCGGAAATTGACGTCACTTCCGGCGCTCTGCATTACAAGCCGGCACCGGAGCCGAACAGGGAGACTCGCCGCTGAGGAGAGAGAGAGAGAAGCGCCGAGCGGGTAAGCGAAAACCACTCGGTGCCCCTCTCTCTCCTCCGCTTCAAAAAAAAAAAAAAAAAAAGCGCTTGGGGCGGCAAAGTGCCGCCCCTTCTAAAGTGCCGCCTGGGGCAATTGCCCCAGTCTGCCCCATTATAGGGCCGGCCCTGCTCGGGATAAAAATGGGTTCTCAGGAACATACAATTACATTATGTGCAGACGACGTACTTCTAACATTATCCTCTCCAGAATACTCATATTTTTCCATTTTGGAAGCAATAAGGGAATATTCATCCTTTTCTAATTACAAAATAAACCTTTCAAAGACACAAGTAATAACATGAAATCTGAATGAAAACCAACAAAGATCTCTTACAGAGGGAGTTAACGCAATTAAAATTCAGCAAACAATTGAATATTTGGGCATTAAAAGTAGTAAAAATTTATCAGAAACAATTTCTTTAAATTTTAGTGCTCTACTAGAAGAAATGAAATTCTTAACCTCTAGATGGAAAAAAATAGAGTTATCCTGGTTAGGTCGGATAAACATACTTAAAGCTTATCTATTACCAAAAATGTTATATTTGTTTAGAATGATTCCATATGCAGTTCCTAAGAAAACATTGAAAGATTTTGATAAATTATTGTCAATATTTGTATGGTCAACAAAGAAACCTAGGATCTCGAAAAATATCTTGAGAAGGGGCATCTCTCAGGAGGGGATAGGTTATCCAGACCTATATAGACTTTATGAAGTCTCTCATAAAGCGATGGCGTGGAGACAAACAAATAAACATAATTTAGGTTGGTATAGTATTGAGAAAAGTATAAATAACAATATTGAACCATTTCATTTAATATGGCTTGATAGGAAAATGACAAAGAAATTAGCTATATCAAGTCTCTTAATGAAAGATATCCTAAAGGCAGTATTCAAAGTTCGAGAAAATTATGGCTTATCAACTGCCATATCTGAATTACCCCCTATAGGAATCTTGAATTTGAATATTAGAGATCTAAATATTCAGGGGTGGAAACAAAGTGGGATATCAGACATCGCAGATATTATAGAAGGACAAACAGCTATTCCATTTGTAGATCTTCAAATTAGATATAATTTACCAAATAAAGAACTTTTCTCATACTTACGTATTAAACAATTTTTATCTATAACTCCGTTAAGGAAATGTGACAAACTGGATGAGCTTTTACTAGAACCCCCTCAATCAAATAAGATTTCGAAGGTAGCAAAACAACTGGTCAACCTCTTACCTCAAGGAAAATCTAAGACAATTTTATCATGGGAAAGAGACCTTAAGATTGAGTTTCAGCTTCAAACTTGGTACAAAGCCTGGAATCATGCTAGAAAAGCAGCTCATTGCTTAAATTTGCATGAGCAATATTTCAAATTATTACATCGTTGGTATCTGGTTCCATATAGTCTTAGTAAGATGTTTAACACAGTTAATGGTCTTTGTTGGAGGTGTAATCAAGTAATGGGAACTCATCTTCATATATGGTGGGAATGCCAAAATCTTGATTTTATCAAAGAAACAGTTTGTTTTTTATTTTTAACAAATACAGGTATTAGAATCTGTTTGCTACCTCAAACTTTTATGTTTCACTTAGATTTACCACAAACATCTAAATGTAATAATATATTACTTATTAATATACTACTGGCTTGTAAAATTTGTATAGCTCGATGCTGGAAAACTCAGAATACTCCATCACGAGATGAAATCTTTAATCAAATTAAAACTCAGGCCACTTCAGAGAGATATTTCTTTCGAAATAACCTAGTCTCTTATAATAAGATCTGGTCTAGTTAGAACCAAAGCTTCCCAGCTAGCTCTTAAGAAATCCTTTATTTTTATTTTTTTTTTGCCATATTTCTTCAGCTGAACCTGGACAGAGTTCAACCTTTTCACTTAGCCAAGAGACATAATTACCCCTTTAAAGATACAGGGTTTCATTAGGATCATCTTTCATAGAGCTTTGTCATATATGTTATATATGTTATATGTATTATAAGTCTTGTACTATGTACGTATAATGTAAGTTAATTTTACTTACATGTGTGTTGAATGTTTGTTAAAATTGTTTTCTTAAGAAAAATTTTTTTTTAATAAAGAATAAATAAAAAAAAAAGGAAAGCAAAAAAAAAATAAAAAAATAAAAATAAAATACATTTATAGACAGGAACCACAGGGAACACATACAATAGAAAAGAAATAAACCCAACGTGAGTTAATAGAGCAGTCGGGAAGTAAGGGAAAAAAGAGAACGACATTTACAGCAAATAAATCATCAGCGGCATTTATAACACACAGAAATGGAGCCAATGGCAGCAACAAACGCCAACATTCCGTTTCAGTATCAAATGACAAAAATTAAAGAATGGACTAAGGAATTGGGAAGTCGGTTGGCGAAGATCAGGAGGAGGCAGAAGGTTTAAATCTGTTTTTTTGCCTCTGTGTACACCAATGAAGAACCGATGGCCACGGGTGTGTAAATTAATGCTACAGAGAGCTTGGAGCAAGCATTTGGCTTACACAGCCAGGTGGTAATAACGCTCAATGAAGTTAAAATAGATAAAGCCCCGGGGTCAGATGGTATACATCGCTGGGTACTGAGAAATAGCCAGACCAAAATGGATCAAAAGCTCAGGCAGGTAACTACAGACCTGTGAGCCTTACTTCTGCATTATAGAAGATTAAATGTATGGATAATCCAATAACATGATTAGTAAGAGGGAACACAGGATTATGATAAAGAGAAAAGGAGGTGATGAGATAAAAAGAAGGGTAGCGATAAAGAGTAAGGGGAGCGATAAAGAGAAAGGGGAGCGATAATGAGAAAGGGGGAAGATGAGCAGAAAGGGCAGAGATAATGAGAACAAGGAGAGCAATCTGTGTGCTGGGCAACTCCTATGTGTGCAGTCTGGGTGCCAGGGCTGGCCTTTGGGGTTTGTGACCTGTGACTTATGTCTGCAATTTAGGGTTTCCATGCATTATTTACTTGATCTATGCCTGCAATGCTGTGTTTCCTTTTGTTGTTTGTTTGATCTATACCTGAACTACATTGAGGAAGAATAGAGAGGTGCGGCAGTGAAGGAGGGGTCAAAAGGGACTGTGGGGGTGGGATGGGATGGGCCGCACAAGGCCCCTGAACACCTACGGCCGGCCCTGGATATGATGACGTGTATCTATGGTGTTTTATAACCCCCTCCCCTGCTTTTGTCCCTGCACCCCCTCCCTGAATAGGATTGCAGGAGATGCCACTGGAACAGAAACGCCAAACGCAAAGGCCTCTGTCTGATCCAACGGCCCTCACTACAAGTGCTTGAAATTAATACAACGTTCAAAAGTGACGGGTTTGATGAATTATGCAGAACTTTCTATTGTTCTGGGGGATTATGCAGAACGTTCTAATGTGCCTGGTCTGCTTTTCCCGGTATGTTCTTTGGGTTAGCCTAACATATCAGGTTAAGCAGCCGTTCCTGCGGGCCCTACACTATTTAAACATTAAGAGGAAAAGCTTGTTTCAAGGATACATTTGTCACCTTCAATGAGTCCAATGGATCACGGTTTATCTGCTCTGGATCCATAATTTGTCCAGAATTCAGTGTGTGTTTCTGGCACGGATCTCGGGTCACACCGACTTTTCCCAAATACAAATATTTTGCTAACTCAGGGCTGTTTAACGGCTATTAATAATTAGCTGTTATTATAGATCAGTTACCATTGACACCGTCCAGTTACTTACTGAAATTTTTTTTAAATAAAATCTGTTTTTTTGAAAGTGTTACTTTGTTCCATTTACATAAATGAAGAAAAAAAAAAAGAAAAAAGTTTGCTTTCTTATAAGGAAGCGCGTCTGTCTCTAACGCCAACTGAGCAAGGATTGGGGTCACGGAAATACATCACCGGGACGAAGGGTTCAGCGGCTGGGGCTGCAGGTTCCCCTTACGAAAAAATTACTGCAGTTTTTCTGAAGTAATACTGCAGTTTTTTGGACATGAAAAAACTGCAATACTGCACTTTTACTGCATTTGTACTTCACTGTACTGCAGTTTTACTGCAGTTATTTTTTGTACGGAAAAACAAATGCAATAAAGCTGCAGTGCATTGAAGTACAACTGTAGGTTTGCAGTATAAAAAAAAGTGCAGTAAATGTGCAGTAAAACTGCAGTACAGTGAAGTACAAATGCAGTAAATGTGCAGTAATACTGCAGTAAAAGTGCAGTATTGCAGTTTTTTCATGTGCAAAAATCTGCAGTATTACTTCAGAATAACTGTAGTAATTTTTTTGTAAGGGTCGTGTAAAACACGAGATCATAAAACACTAACGGTCCATCAATCGTTTTTGAGGGTCAGACGGCGAGAGTAAGACGGAGCTGCAGGGAGTATGACGTTTCAGATGTGGCTGCAGAGTCTTAACACCGCATTTAGAGAGAAGAATTACCGAGACTGGGCGACGAGTCAGGCCGGCGCTGAAGGGAATGAGATGGTGCAAAGGAGCAGAGCTCATAAAAGACTTAGTATAAACAGCGCGATTACATTTTTTAAAGGATTATGATTTTTTTTTTAGAAAGCTGATGCTTTGTCGCTCTTCTCGAGTTCATTGCTGGTAAATTCCTTCTTCAGGAACCATTGAAAAGGTTATGTTGGACTATGGAAGGGGCTTTGCATGTTTTTACCCAATAACCAGGGGTTGGAACCAACATTGCTTATGGCGGACATTTTCTGGGCTCTGTGGTGGGTAATTTAATGGTATTCTATTGACCCTCACAAACCCGGCCAGACACTGCTGTACTTGTATGGACACTGCCTATGAAGATTACATTTGTTTTGACGTCCTCTTTGTATCCGATATCCGGCGAGGAGCATTTTAGGGCACAGAAAGACACGTGGTCACCACCGACACGCCGAAAATTCATTTGCGGAAGGAGGCAATACGGTAAAGCGTTTGGCAGAAGCCAGACGAAGGTGGATTGAACACAGAAATGGATGTTTTGCCCCTTACATTTCCGCCAACTCCTCTTTGCCTGTTCAGGTTTCCTTTACATTTTGTTTATTGCCTTGAAATTACTGCGGCAGTGAAGGGGCTTCTTACCCGTTTTTAAAAGGTAATAGACCACTTTTTATTTTTACCAAAATAACTTCACTGGAAAGTAAAACACTTAATATAACTGAATGAACCAAAGGATTCAGAAATGAGGCAATGTGGTGGTAAATCAACACAAAATGTTATTTCTTTGAAACAATTTGCACTTTATTTAAAATAAAAAAAAAACAAAAAAATTGTCTACAAAAGCACACAGACCTCTTATTCACATAAAGAACAGGTTATGTTAGGATTGAGTAATATTAATCTCCCAATATTATGCTTAAGACCAGCACTCATCAAATACATCTCGTTTTAGCCTCCGCCAATTCTTTTCACCATCTATTGAAGGCGTTTTGGGGAAAAATATAAGACTTTAGGTGGTTGTTTTAATCTATTAATGAATACGCTGATGTTAAAAAAAGAAACTGCGGCGTAAACATTAAACGTGTATCACTATGTAAACCCCCCCCAACAAAAACAAGCATAATAAGAAAGAAAGCGATCAGGGAAAGGACAGGTTGGTAAGCACCATATTCTACATTAAAATCCCCAAGGTGTCATCAGAGAGCAGATGCACCCCCAAAGTACTTTTTGATTCAAGAAGAGGAAGGGTTAAGGGGCTGTACCGGTCTGCAATAACCCGAGGATTGTCTACACCACTGGCCAGCCGGCATCTTCTGGCTCTCCGGAATGACCCCCGCTCAGGGCACAAGTGGCTTCATAGGGTGGGAACCGGCCCACCTGGTACCAAATCAAAAACTGCTAAGTCATGAAGAGAGACAGACCCAGCATATCATTTATCGAAGAGATCTGTGGGACGCAGCAGTTACCCCCGCCCGGGGGAATTATTCAAGGCATTGGATTATAAGGCCATTCGGTGTCTAAACCCCTGAGAGAAATGTTCATTCAGCTCCGACACCAGCATACAGACCCCACGCGGCTCGCACTGAATATCAGAACGTGCCGGCCTAGAACTCAAAGCAGGAAATATGTCACGGATTCAAGGCAGTGATGTGGCAACAGAGGACTCGTCGAGTCAATAAATTAAGAAAGAAAGGAGTGAAGAGCGGAGGAAGCGGCCCGAGTCTCCAGTGAATCGCTTCTACTTTTATCCAGACGTCTGGGTTCAGTTCACAAAACGGCTGCCGTTAGGACTGGTGCTTGAATGACTCCTTGAAGAGCTGGAAACAGGGAATTAACAAATGCAAATATATGAAACGACTGCTTTTACGTCACATTTTTAGCTATAATAAAAGGAGTAGTGGCCGTTTGCCTCCGTTTGTAACCCTGGTACGGGGGGGGGGGGTAGTTGTGTGGAATTACGTGCTGAAATTAACCAAAGATCTGGACCCACCAGTTTACTCCAGGAAAGAGACTGAAGACCAACCACAAACTGGAAAGGGAGCGGAGTTTATTTTTCCATCGACAGCCACTTCCTTTATTTTATATATTTCTTTTATGTTAACCTGTTTTTTGTCACTTGAGGGTTTTCAGACTCTTGCCATCTCTCATTCAGTGAACGCACCCAAACCTCAGGACAGGCAGGGCTCATTTGGAGCTACCCATGTATTAATCCACTTGTCCAGAGTTTGGGAAGCCCTCACACTTACAGGAAAGTTTTATATGATGTGCACCACTTTTTGCCATCTGTGACCCAAGCCATCCCCGGCAAACTAATCGTCTCTCAAATAATCTTAACATCCAATGCAACATTTTAAGTGAAAATAAATAAAAATACCTGTTAATACCAAGAATAGCTATAAAACTATATTATCTCTGTTAAGAAAACATAACATTCCTTCTGTCTCAGGCAATGGTTACAAGCCACGTCTGTCACCCAACTGTATCCTGACACACGATTGGAAGATGATCGCACGCCAGGGATTGGCTGTAGCCAGCCGGCAGACCATTGTGGTGCTATTAACGGGACTTGTAAGTTTGTATAGCAGGAGGTGCCGTGTCCTCGAATGGAGGATTTTTGAGACATGCTGTAAAGAGGGGATGATAAAAGGACATTCTGTGAAAGAATCATTACCCATCTCTGCGCAGGTCGTGGTGCCTGGTGGACTGGGGGAGTGCTGCTGCTTTCTCAGCTTCCTTTGACATTTCATCAGAAGGTCGGCGTTTACTCGGATATCTAGGAAGTGATCTGTGAGGGTCTATCTCTGAACCTGAATGGTAAAAATGATGTTATAAAACCCAGAATGTTACCCACAGTATGCGAAGGCAGCGAAGGCCAGTGACTCGGCGGCGAGTATGGAACTATAAACCGAAACTGTGCCGACAACGAGATGTGGCGAAAAATGCATTTCTTCCCAATACCTACTGAACAAGGACCCTGGGGATTTCCGGTTCTCTGAGCTCTGGTCGGAAAACGCCGTCATGTTCAAAAAGTGGTGCTTTAACCAAGCTGCCCGGTCGTCTTCAAACACCTTCCTCTAAAGGAAGACAGGAGTTCAGCTCGCATGAGACGCGTGAAATCCCACACAGATTATATTGTAACGACGCCAATGTTACGCAGGCTGGAATAACCAGTATGTCTGGGGTATCATAAGCTGCCGATATTTCCCCCGGGACGGGCAGGGTCTGGCATTCCACACACAGATCAGCTACATTTGCCTCATTCCATGTGATGGAACAAAACCCATTCAAAAAGTGTTTATCACATGGCCTGTCAGGGAAGAGAGGCCTTTAGCATTCAGTTCAGTCTTGGTGCCCAGGCATAGTGAAAGAAGAGTAACTGGGTAGTAAACCGGATCATTTCTATCAGGTAATAGTAGCCCAGCTTTAAAAGCACATACTCCGGACATTTAAAAACTTCTTACCTCATGGCCGAGACGGATGGCGGCCTCTGTGAAACTCCTCCGTTCGCGGTCAAAGTTCTTCTTCTGTTCATTGAATAGTTTCCACTCCTCTCTGAGACGCTCCTCGTCCTCAAGAACGTAACAGTCTTGAAGCAGCGCGGAGGAATCATCCCTTTGTACATTGAGCTGCTGCGGAGGGCAACAGGAAGAAGAAGAATGACATGCGCAACCCCTAAAGCCACCAGCAGACATATCAGAGAGACAGCCCTACCTGGAACAGATGCTGTTGGCTCTTTATTGTCTCTTTACATCGATTAATTTCACCTTTCAGTTTTTCGAGCTCTTGCTCGTGATCTTCTCTTGTGATCAAACCTTTGCAGTCTGGAGACGCCTCAATCGATGCTGCAAACAAACACAGGCAAGACCAACGCATTTCACCTTCAAAGAAATAAACCCAACAAAGAGTCCAAAGAGCAAACCATCAGCATTTACCTCGGCTGTCCAATTTTTCCACATGGGTTTTTAGAATTCGCCACTGTTGCCGGATGCTGTTAATCACCTGTTCTCTCACACTCTCACAAGACAATTCAGAACAAATTTCTTTGCTGGTGTCCCCGGCGTCTTCCTCGATGTCAGAGAGGACCTGGCGTGGGAACAAACAGATCGTCTGGTCTTCCAAACAATGCCCTGGAATCCTAAACGTCCCCACTCTGCCAATCTCGCCTCTGGCATTTAGAGTCGCCCACCCAAACATGCCGGTAGGGGTGTATAATCCGGAGTTAAAATCAGGTCGTGAACAGACCTACAGCATACGTACGGTGCAGAGGCCGTCCTCCGTCTTCTCTCGGCTTATTGTTTTCTGAGGGGTCACCAGCGATATCATTTCTTTCTTCATTTGCTGAAGGACTTTCTTGAGTTCCACATTTTCCACCATTAAATCTTTCTGGCGCTTCTCGTAATCATTTAATAAAACCTTATACATTTCCTCTTCATTTCTACAAATAAACGCAACAAATCAAAATGAGTCGTGGTTTGTAGTAATAAAGTTTCTCGCTGGATGAACATTTCATTTGGGTCTGAAGCAAAACCGGAGACTCAACGTCACGCTTGCGGGGGCATCAGGTAAAATACACGTTAACATTCACCCGCCACCACGCCAGCGACACGGGCGTAGGAACCGGGGGGACGGGGGGGACAGATCCCCCCCAGGAAATCATGCGGGGGGGACCGATAATAGAGCAATCCCCCCCAGTGCCCTCGGTGCACAGCTGCCCGGTCAGCAGCTGCAGCGTGCAGGACTGGTTGGGGATTTCCCTAACCAGTCCAACACTTACCGGTGTGCTGTCTGTCACTGAGTGCCGGGCGATGGGATATGACGTTTATATCCCAACCCCGGCGCTCAGCAGAAACAGCTCTGCGCAGCTGCACTGCACTAGAGCGGCAAACCACCAGAAGGGGAGGAGGAAGAGCAAGCAGAAAGCAGAAGAGAAGAAGAGAAAGGTAAGAGATGTGCAAAACGAGGGGGGGGGTCTGATGTGCAAAACGAGGGGGGGGGGTCTGATGTGCAAAACGAGGGGGGGGGGTCTGATGTGCAAAACGAGGGGGGGGGGTCTGATGTGCAAAACGAGGGGGGGGGTCTGATGTGCAAAACGAGGGGGGGGGTCTGATGTGCAAAACGAGGGGGGGGTCTGATGTGCAAAACGAGGGGGGGGGGTCTGATGTGCAAAACGAGGGGGGGGGGTCTGATGTGCAAAACGAGGGGGGGGTCTGATGTGCAAAACGAGGGGGGGTCTGATGTGCAAAACGAGGGGGGGTCTGATGTGCAAAACGAGGGGGGGGTCTGATGTGCAAAACGAGGGGGGGGTCTGATGTGCAAAACGAGGGGGGGTCTGATGTGCAAAACGAGGGGGGGTCTGATGTGCAAAACGAGGGGGGGTCTGATGTGCAAAACGAGGGGGGGTTTGATGTGCAAAACGAGGGGGGGTCTGATGTGCAAAACGAGTCTGATGTGCAAAATGAGGGGGGTCTGATGTGCAAAACAAGGGGGGGTCTGATGGTAGATATGTGTGTGGGCATATATATATATATATATATATATATATAGTGAGGCATGTATATGGGCAATGTCTATGAATGTGTATGGGCACTTGGGCAGGCATATGTGTGTATGGGCACACGCATATAAGGGCAGTGTATGTGCATACGTGTGTATGGGCAGTGTATATGTGTACGTGTGTGTGTGGGCAGTGTATATGTGTATGGGCAGTGTATATGTGTACGTGTGTACATGTGTATGGGCAGTGTATATGTGTACGTGTGTATGGGCAGTGTATATGTGTATGGGCAGTGTATATGTGTACGTGTGTGTGGGCAGTGTATATGTGTATGGGCAGTGTACGTGTGTATGGGCAGTGTATATGTGTATATCTGTATGGGCAGTGTATGTGTATGGGCAGTGTATATGTGTACGTGTGTATGGGCAGTGTATATGTGTACGTGTGTATGGGCAGTGTATATGTGTACGTGTGTATGGGCTGTATATTTGTGTACGTCTGTATGGGCAGTGTATATGTGTACGTCTGTATGGGCAGTGTATATGTGTGTGTATATAAGGAGTGTATTTGTCTTATAGTGTATACGTCTGTGTAACTATGTGCAAAGGCAGTGTATATTTATGGGGAGGCGTGTGTGTGTGTGAGCAGTTTATGTATGTTTGGGCAGGCGTGTATAAGGGTAGTGCATATGTGTGAGTACTGGCAAGTGTGTATGTGCAGGCAATTGCAGTGTATGTGTGTGTTTTTGTGGGCAGGCATGCGTAAGGGCAGTGCATATGTGTGTATGGATAGTGTATATGTGTGTATGGATAGTGTATATGTGTGTATGGATAGTGTATATGTGTGTATGGATAGTGTATATGTGTGTATGAGCAGGCATGTCGTACTTAAAGGGAAGATTATGATTCCCTGTAACACATGTTTAACTCAGGGGCACCTAGGGTTAAATCCAGGCCTATTTCTGGTTAAAATGAGTATGTGTGTCACTGTATGTCACAGCATTCGGACACAATAGAATATTTCGGGGTGCTACTTGGTCTAGGGCATCACTAATACAAAGCACCACGAGTTAATCTAGGGGTAGGCAGAGTAAGTGAAGGATGTGTTTGCGTGTCTGGGTGTGATAGCGTATGTTTGTGGGTTTGTTATTGTGCACATCTGTTTTTATGGGTATGATAGTATGTTTCCAGGTGTGTTATGGTGGGCATGTGTCTAGGTATATTAGGGTAGGAATGTTTTGGGGTGTATTATTGTGTGCGTGTGTATGTTATTCAAGTGTTTAAGTGTGTGGATATGTTCCTGTGTGCATGACGTGTTAGGAGTCTTAGATGGTTCCTTCAATACATCATAGTAGTCTCTGTGGCCGTGTCCAGTGGGGTCCATCTGTGGTTGTAAGATTTTTCTGTTTCTGTGGGAATTTTCTCCCATTCATCCAGTAGAACGTTTTATGAGCTGTAGGTGATATACCTTTTTGGACAGCACTATGCTTCTAACTTTGTGGGAACGGTTTTGGGGAAGGTCCTTTTCTATTCCATCATGACTGTGCCCCAGTGTACAAAACAAGGTCCATAAAGGCATGGCTGCAAAAATTCCCCACAGAAACTCTCCAAAATCTTGTGGAAATCGTTCCCAGATGAGTGAAAGCCGTTATAGCGGCAAAGGGGGACCAACTACATATTAATGTCTATGTATTTATAATGCAATGTCATAAAAGTCCCTGTTGGTGAAATGGTCAGGTATACCCTACCAGAAAAAATGCTATCCCCCCCAGATTTTTAGGGGTTCCTACGCCCATGGCCAGCGAGACTCTTACTTGGCGTCTGTCCTGCTGGTTTTCCAGGCCGTCCTCTTTCCATCCGCTCGGCCGACGTAATTCAGCACGTCGATGGCTTTCAAAGAAACAAAACGTTACACATTCTAACAGATTCCACAAACGTTACAAATACGTCGGTTTCACAAAAGGTAATGCGATCACAAAAACGACCAGCACCACAAGGCTTACAATATATATATTACACACACACACACACACACAGACACTATGCCGACAATATGGATTGTGATATTCCCGGCCGGGCTGTCAGCTCCTACAGAGAAACGCTTCATGGAAAGGGACAGAATCGGGGAACGTCCGCAGCACAGACTAGAACGGGCTCTTTGGCTCGCTAACGTCTGCAAAGAAAGAACATATTAATGAAATAAGTAATTGCCGTGGTAACTCACAGATTTTCTTGTCCTTTTTGTCCATCACTAGCTGGTAGAGTCGCTCTTTCAGCTTGTTGAACTCCCGTTCTTTTCTCTTCATGTTGTGGTTGTATTGGGTGGAACGACTGGCGATGATATTCTGCAGCTTCTGGACCTGCAGACAGACGCGCAGCTTACGGACAGACCTGCGACCCTTTCCTGCAAACCCCCGCTCCGCGTTATCGGCGAGGTGCGATGTTTTGGTTTATATCGGGACGAAAGGTCTCTCGCGCTCATCACGATGTCCCAGGAAAAAGGCTCACTGGCTGCTTACTTTATTCTAATAACCATAACTGGTGCAAGACTCCGAGTAGGGAGCACCGGTAGCACAGTATTTAGTAGCACAATTAAGTGGCGTAAATACGTTAAACCCTCCATGCAGCATTAACAGCAGGAATTTACTCACAAAGCTCGTGCTGGATCAGGGTCGTCGCACGTTATTATATTTTATTTATGTAACGCCAACAATTTACGCAGCGCTTAATACAATACACATATTCAAGGGGTCTGACAGGCCAAGACAAACCGATATAATAGGTGGAGAGGCTCGGCTCACAAGCTTACAATCTTTGGGGTTCTTGGTAATAGTGTGTGTGAGTGTGTGTGTGTGTGTGTGTGTGTGTGTGTGTGTGTGTGTGTGTGTGTGTGTGTGTGTGTGTGTGTGTGTGTGTTGCTTTGTACCTTTTGATAAGTCCGGTGCCAGTAGGTGTTCCTGGAACCGCTAAACTTTTTATCCCCGCTACATATTATACATCAGACATTATTCCCCGTAAACATTGTAGAAGAGCCTGCTGTAACAGCTGAATGGTTATCACTTTACTCCATATTTTGAAGTCATTTGGAATTTAAATCCCGGCTCGAAGTGCCCACCCTGCATTAAAGGGATAAAAAACACATCCCCTGTGCTTGGGATTATTGCGGGGCCCGATATATTCAGCCCGGTACGGATATGGAGCTGGAACGCTCACCTTCTGCAGGGAAATGTCGCCCCCTACTGTGTGATGTCAGAGC